>NC_051067.1:140893154-141120654 GCF_004664715.2 Peromyscus leucopus
GTGTGTTCATTTCCTCCAATGTTTGTGTTTTTATAGATTTCTTTAAGGGATTTAATCATTTCCTCTTTCAGGACCTCTGTTTTATGCTTGAAAGCCATTTTAGGGTATTTTATTTGTGCCTAAATTCTGCTCAAATACTCAGGGACTGCTGTGGTAGAGTTGCTGGGCTCTAGTGGAGACATATTGTCCTGGCTGTTGTTGATTGTGTTTTTCCTCTGGTATCTAAGCACTTGGAATTGGTAAGGTTGTAATTACAGGTGCTGATATCTGGTCTTGTCTTTGTTGGGGTGTGTTTTGTTCCTTGGTTTCTGTTTCCTCTCTAGTTCTTAGAGGAGTGTGATATCTGTGTGTCGCTTTGCGGGACATTCTTCTGGTTCTTGTTGCTGCAGCCGGTGGAGTCCCAAGTAAGAATGTGTTCCTGGGTATTGGGAACTAACACTTAGGAATGTGGATGAACTGGAGTGGGGAGAGGGGGTTCACAGGAGGGAGGGAAGCAGGGTGCTGCACCAGGATCAGCTTAGTTAGTCCCCTGGGAATATGGGCAGTGGGTGGAGAGCACAACAGAAGATTTGCTGCAGAACTAGGGGTGAGACTGTAGGGTTGGACTTGGATGAGAGGAGGGAGAGAGGAAGATTTTGAGTTAGCCTACCTAGTTCAGTGGTTAGAGTTGTAACTTCATATCAGATGATGCAAATGAGGTCCAGCTTGCACCCTGATTTAATGGGCCCAGCCACACTAGTTTATAAGCTGTTACAAGTTGGTTTTAATAAATAGGTGCCTAAGTATTCTTTGCAATTGAATGGCTATTTTTTAACTTGGTACATTTTTCATTATCCATCTTGACTTTATCAACTAAAATATGCTACTTTCAATGGTTCTATTCTGTTTAGAAGTGTTGTCTGTAAATTATCTTAACTTATGGTTTCCCCAGAGTTAGTATTATAGTGGAGGGCATTCTGTGTTCTACAGCGATATCTATGTTTATATAGAGATAATCTTGTACCCAAGAAATTGGCTAGCTTGTCTTGAATGAAACACTCTAAATTACCAGAGATAGGGATGCCATGAGCTACAACCTTGGACTTCTGCCACGTTTCCCATTGTTTCCCTATTTTTTGGCCATAAAGGGGCTAGAAGTTTTCAACATTCTAATTTCTTGCCCAGAGCACTTATTTCATGCATTAGAAAAATCTGTCTCCATTTGCACATGAATCTAAGTGATTTTTTTCTTTATGAAATCATATGGCTTAAAAATGCATTTTAAATTAAATTAGAAAAACTTCCCTTTTTCCACCCTCTAGCCCCCACCTCCCCCCCCAGGTACCCTCATTTAACCCTTCTCATGTCCTCCCCTGAAATTATTTTTTCTTTGATTATTATTATTACATTTCTATGTGTGTATATATATATTGTATATACATATAATATATATGCACAAATACATAAATACAAGCTATGAAGTCTGCTTTTGTTGTGTGTATATGTGGCTTCAGGACTGACTGCTCTGTATTTGATAATCAATAAGAGAACTCATCCCTGAGTGAGGCTAATTATTCTTCTCCCAGCTGTCAATAGTTTCCTATAATTCTTTGTCTAGGGGTGGGTTCCACGAAAATTTCTCCCTTACATGTTCCCATGTCTATTGATATTGCCATTATTCCAGTCTGGTTTATATAGCTCTATCTAGCTGAGACTGTTCTGCTTCCTGGTATTCTGGCTCTTGACATCTTCCAGCCCTCTCTCCCGCCATGTTCCCTGAGCCACACATGCTGGAGCTGTGGTGTAGACACACACATTAGGGCAGGGCTTGCTATGATCTGTTGATCTTGGAATTGTGTCTAACTTTAGTTTACTGCATTGGTCTGCGTTTGCTATAAAGCGAAGCTTCTTTGATGAGGGCTCTCTTAACATTAATAAATATAAGAACAAGTTTATAAAACTCAGTGGTCTAAAATACTTTAACCTTTAAATTTCAATATATGAAATTAAATTTAACTAGGGAAACTAACAGCACCGACATAGATTATTTGTAGATGAGACATGTACTGGTCAGTATGAGAGAGTTCTCTAGCAATCGCAGTTTTCTACACTGCACTAAGTTGGCCATGTGGAAGGGGCTCCCACCACTTTATTCATGTAATTGGCAGTTACCACTTACCCACTTCTCTAAGATTTACACTAAGTAGTCACAACCTCTTGCTTGATATGGTGGATAACTAAAACCCCCACCATTCAGAGAGGCTTCACCCAGCAATTAATTGGAACAGATTCAGAGACCTGTAGCATGAATCTTAAAAGTTCTTATTAATAAAAACAAACCCAGAGCCAGGTATTGGGGTGAACGCCGGAAGATCAGAGAAGCAGAACAAGCCACAGCTACCCCACCTCACCAACTTCTCAGCCAATCCTGTTTCCTTAGACTGGAAGTCTCTGAGTCCTCATCCAGAATGAATCTCAGCTGAACTGCTGCTAAAAGCCTAAAAGATTAACCTGGCTAGTTTCTGGTTTTCATGCCTCATATACCTTTCTGCTTTCTGCCATTACTTCCTGGGACTAAAGGCGTGTGTCACCATGCCTGGCTGTTTCCAGTGTGGGTTTGAACTCACAGAGATCCTGATGGATCTCTGCCTTTTGGAATGCTAGGATTAAAGGTGTGGGTACCATTATTTACTGGCTTCTGTGTCTAGTGGCTGTTCTGTTCTCTGACCCCAGATTAGTTTATTAGAGTGCACAATATTTTGGGGAACACACATCACCACAGAGAACCACAGCCAACCATTAGGTGGATCTGTGGAAGAGGGGGAGGAAGGGTTATGAAAGCAGTGGGACCAAAGACACCACAGAAAAATACACAGAGTCAACTGACCTGGACTCATGGGGGTTCATGAAGATTGAACCCCCTACTAGAGAGCTTGCATAAGACTGACCTGGGCCCTTTGCACATGTATTGCAGTTGTATGGCTTGGTCTTCTTGTGGGACTCTTGGCAGAGGAAAAAGGATGAGGGATGACTCTGTTGCCTTATCTTGGGATCCTTTCCTCCAGTTGAGTTGCCTCATCCAGCCTTAATAGGAGAGGAGGTACCTAGTCTTGTGGCAACTTGATATCCCATGGCTGACTACATCCATGGAAGGCCTACATTTTTCTGAAGGGAAGGGAGAGGGAGTAGATGCGGGGAGGGGGAAGTTGAGGAGAGGGATTGGGAGGAAAGGAGAGAGGGAAAACTGTGATCAGGCTGGGAAAAATTAATTACTTGATTAATTAATAAAAAAATTTAAAAATCCCCACCATTTAATAATTTGCACCCTTGCTGACTCCTTCACAATTTGTCATCTGATTTAAAAGAGAGAATACCAATTGATAGAATTGATACCTTTTCCTGTCTAAAAGAAAGCATGAAACAAACAAGAAATACAATCCTGCAGAAAACGATATTAAAGATAAATATGTACCAAACTCTAGCTGAATAAATGCCAAAAGAAGTGTTATCTCATTTTTATATTTATTTTACTTTTACTTTTATGTGTATTGTGTGTGTCTGTGTGTGAGTATATGCACATAAGTGCAGTTGCTCACAGAGGCCAAAATAGACTGCTGGATCCCCTGGAGCTGTAGTTATAGGTGGTTGTGAGCCATCTGATGTGGATGCTGGGATCCAAACTCAGGTCCTCTATGATAGTAGCACAAACACTTTTTTAAATTAAAAATAGTTTTATTTTTCACCTGTAGAGTGTATTCTGATTATAGTTTTCTCTTCCCCAACTTCTCCCAGATCCTTTCTGCCCTTTCTTGCTCTCTTTTGTAAGAAGCCATCTAAAAACAAACAAACAAAAGAAAACAAAACCAGGCATCTAAAAACCCAAAAGAAAGAAAGAAAGGGAAATAAAGTAAGCTAAAATAAAATCAAAGCAGCCTGAACTGAATAGAACAAGACAAACAGAAAGGGACAAAGAAAGAGTACAAGAAACACATATAGACAGAAATCCCATAAAGACATAAAATCAGAAATTATAATACATAAGTAAAATACCCATGGGGTCAAAAAAAAAAATAAATGCTCAGACAAAGCATTATAAAACAAACAAACCCTGCAAAAATGCGTTGAGTTCCTTTTATTGGCCATCTACTGCTGGGCCTAAGGCCTACCCTTTGGTGTGGTTTGTGTAACCCTTGAGACTCTGTTAGGGAAAACTGATATTTCCTCTGCAAGCAGTTATCAATTGGAGATAGCTTCTGAGTTAAGGATGTGAGCCTGTGACTACTTCTTTCAGCACTGAGACCCTTTCTGGCTTAGACCTGTGCAGGCCTTGTGCCTGCTGCCATTGTCTCTGTGAGACATATGGAGTACACATTCTAAACTATTGTCCTGTCTCTCCAGTCAGGACAAAAGTAAAGCAATTAGCTCTTGTGCTTTTTTTTATTTTATTATAGATTTCTGAATTAGAAATATGTTCATTTGCATATTTATCTATAAGCTGAATAAATGACATTCAAAATCTACTCAGAAACGTGATTCTTTGAATAAGTATTTTGATTCTGTTGATTTCCTCTTACAACCATATATATATATATATATATATATATATATATCCTTTTACCACCATTCATGCATAGGCAATGTGTAACTTTTATTTTTAAAAATTAAAATAGATTCTTTACCTGGGACTGAAGAAACTCTCATGGAGGAAGGTGAAGATTTCGAGAAAACACCAAAATTAACAGAATCTGTAAGTATACTATTTGTTTTTGTTAAAATCATAACACACACAGGGGGTGGGGTGGTGAGAAATAGCTAAGATAACATTCACAAAGCACAGCAATAAGTATTCTTTTTATAAAGTATACTTTAAATGTATTCACTGTTCTCTATACAGTGGCAGAGTTATTACAGCTGTAGGTGCCCCCTTTACTAAATATACAGCAAAGCTGTGTTAAGCTCTTTGTGCAGTTGTGGGAAACTTGATTGAGGCAGTAGATAATTCCTGTAGAAGATATAACTCAGGCAGTAGTTAGTTCCTGTGAGATTAGGCATGATTAGTGCATAGGCACATTCTAGGAGCTTATGAGTTGCCATGTCAAACTTGGTCAAACTTAATAAATTGAACTATATGCATGTTAGCAGAAAAGTAAATGCTTTCTGAATCTTGAACACTTACATATTCCTTAATGCATGCTATTATCAGGTGTGAAGTCCTTGTTATTTTTGTTAACTCTTTACCACAGTGTAATAGGATTCAGTTTCTGACTTTTAGTGAAATTCAAGGTTAAAAGACTAAATACAGGAAAACCAAAAATCTCTATATAAATTCTAAATATAAAAGTCTTTAAATGATTTTCAAATTGTTCTAACACACAGGCTAATGCAATCATTTATATTTAGACAGTATTCACATGGTGCTTGCAAATTCTCTGTGCATTTGCCTAGGTTCCCATAATGAGGTACCACAGATCAAGTGGTTTAAACAATAGGAGTATTTTTTCCTTCTGGATTGGAGGTAGAAGCCTGAGATAAAGCTAATTTCTATTGAAGCCTTTGAGATGTCTGTCTTCTGCCCATACCATCACATTTTCTTCTTTTTTTATTGCTGGTATATCCCAGTTCCTCCTTTTACCCAAGATGAATCACAAGAATCACCACTGATGCTGGGTTTAAACTACCTTAGTAACTATTTTGGAGAAAGAGATCTTTTAGGACCCCATTTACAGACACATTTTGAGATAGTCAAACGAATTGTGGGGTATAGAGTAGAACCTATGCCACTGTGCTGAAGCAGCGTTCAGATTATACAGTATTCCATTAAGTTTGTCACCTTTTCTATTGGATGTCATAAAAAATTAATTTTAAAAATGCTAAATAGATTAGTACCTCTTTTCTAAAATATTGCTTTCTCACTGTAGATTTCCTGAACTTTATTAAAAATTTACATTTCTGTGTTTCTTCTTATATATTACTTATCCCTGCATCCTGATATATAACCTACTTCTTTGTTTATTATCCATATCATCCCAGATATGGAAAATAAAAAATTCAGAAATTTTTGTTTTTCTACTTCTCTTTTCTTAACTGAGTATCTGCATGTAGTAGGCCCATAATACATGTCTTTTATATTAATTGCAAAACTCTGAAATAATTCCTCAGCAAGTTAAATATGCTAGAGCCCTAGAAACAGTAAGAGCCCTATTAATTGTTTATAGTAGTTGGTCGTTTCCTTCCCTTACCTCTGCATTCCCAGACACTGTCCCCTCTCTTGTCCTCAGTATGGATACCCATGGGTGAGAAAACATGCCCAGAGAAGCTCAGTCACTAAACTGCTTTCTAGCTAGTAGTCTTGGTTCTACTTTGACAGCTTAAAGCCAATACTTAAAGTGTTCCTTCTAACTGTTACTCAGATATTTGTATCTGAGCTATTTTAGTTTCCTTTCTATTGCTATGTTAAAACACTCTCACCAGAACAACTTCGAGGAGGAAAGGGCTTATTTGGCTTATGCTTCTAGATGACAGTCCAAAACTGAGGAAAATGAGAGCAGGAACTCAGGAAGAATCTTGAAGTAAAAACCATGAAGAGATGCTGTTTGCTGGCTTACCGGTCCAAGTTTAGCTAGCTTTCTTACACAGCCCAGGACTGCCTGCCTAGGGAATGATGCTACCCACAGTAGGCTAGACCCTCTTACATCAACAGCAGTCAAGACAATCACTCACAGACATGCCCACAAGCCAGTCTGATCTGGGCAATCTGTCAATTGAGTTCCCCTTTTCAGATGAATCTAGGCAATGCCAAGGTAACAGTTTAATCTAAAATGCAATCTGTCACCATGTTCCATCTAAGACAAATTATTCAGCCAACATACAATCTATACTTTCAACCAATTCTTACGTTATGTAGTTTCAAATATATACCTTGGACACTTTCTCTGAATGCATTCTTACTTGCTGAGCCTTCTGTAAACTGAGTCACAGTATAACCAAATTCAGCACTTCAAATAATGTCGCCACATCAGAGAGGACAATGGGACCTGTGTTTGAGACAAATAATATTTTTGATTATTAATCAGGATCCCATCCAATTTTCTTTGAAAGGTCATTTTCTCCTACATAGACTTAAGTGCACACCTATAATGGCATGATAGTAAGGCTGGGTTGTCATTCAGATTATAATAACTTCTCAATCAGGATTTTCTCAAGGGTTCATTTTATCATCTGTGAAATCTAGCTAAGTTTATGTTTCTAAAAGGAGTAAGAATAGTGGCCCATGCCTGTAAATCTACCACTTGGGCAGTGGAGACAGGAGGAAGAAAAGTTCAGGGTGCATAGCAACTTGGAGGCCAGTCTGGGCTACATGAGATTTGTCTGATCCAAACAAAAACTGTTTTTTAATTAGAAAGGACACTACTAGATTCTTTTTTCCTTCTAACGACCTTATCAAATTAATCTCTGACTACAGTTCTTGGCTTACTTTAGAACTTCTAATATTCCAGTGGAAAAAATTAATTAGCTTTGTTTAATCAAATTATTTGCAAGTGACTTCATATTGGCTTTTAGAGATTTTTATCTTCTTCCTACAATGATCAAACAATGCTTTTCTAATGAAAAATTTTGTTGTACATCAATTTTGTTTTCATTCATTCAATATATTTTGAATTCTTAAAACTTGTTTGATTCTGTTTAACACCAGCTAAATTATTTAAATCGCCTTTGGCAATAAGTACTAATTCAAACATTATATAGATAAATTAGTATTATTAACATGACATTTCTAGGTGATAGCTGTTTTCAGTATGAAGAAAATGCAGATTTAAAAAGTTAATTATTTTAAGATGATTATATATTACATGTAAATTGCCTAAAGTATGCATTTACATTATTTTTGGACATTATTTTCCGTAAACCAAAGAGAGGCTTGTAACTTTTCCTAAATGCTGATAGGGAATTGAAGCAAAATAATTTTTCTTTTTATTATTGTAACAAATATAAAACATATCAAAGCAAATTTTCAGTGCTTTTCTACAAAATTATGAATACGTCACAAATAGTAAAGTTATTTCATTCCCACATCCTCTGTGTTCACTAACCCCCTCCCACTGTTGAGTGGTGCCCATTAATAAGTGGACTCAGCCTTTTAGAAATTTTCTCCTCATGGCTGAATCTGTGCTTCCAATACTTATTGAATATTTTAGTATTGGAAAGGCAATGCTTAGATTTAGATTTTTTTTCTTATCTTTTTCCACCACTCAAAGCAGATTTTTTTTCTGAAAAATTTCTCTTGTTTGGCTCTGTTCTAGAAAGCTTTTTAGCATACACATAATCCATAAAGATTAAAACTGGATTTGTCAGGTAAATCCCTTTATTAAAAACAGGTCAACAAAATGAAAAAAGTCTTCAAAAGGAAAATCCCAAGCAGCAGGTATTGACCACTGTGGCTTAGGTTCATGAGTGTAATAGACAGATGCTTTAGATCAACAATTGCTAAAGATTTACATAAAGGTTTTTCAAATGTCACAATTCCTACAGCGCTCTTAATCTTAAGTTTTCTTTATTTTGTTTTCAGGATATTAATTAAAAACCTGGACACAGAGAAAAGATGAAAAGATAATTAGGAAAGACATTTTATCAACTTTTTCCTTTGTATTTTTTGACTTTTTCCTTTGAATTTTATTTAGTGACTCCCATAAGACTTTAACTGGTTATCATGGCTTACTGAAAATAGAAGAAAAATTAAGAAAGGACTTCTGTTGAGGTTTCCTGAAATGTCCAGGAGTAACTAGAAGTTATAATTTTTCTTCAGTATTATTTACTGAGGGAAATATGCAAAATTAGCTAGAGTTAGAGTAGTATTAACAATAGTAAAGATGAGTACAACACTCTTATTTCATGAAGCGTTTCTCACGTGGCATTAACATTCCTGGACTTCATTTTGAACTTGATAATCATCTGAGAATTAAGTTACATTTACTTTTAACTGAACAAATTGAGGTCTCACAACATTTTAAGATGAATCCTGGGTCAAAAAGGTAGTGCAGAAGGCAACTCAAATTTCTCAATGTGAAAATTATTTGAATCCTAAGTCCTTGTTAAATAACTGCATGCAATATAAAGCACACACTAACTGGGCAATCCTCATTGGCTAATCTCAAAGGATAGATTGTATCATTAGATTAAACACACAGTGAAAAGCTGGAGTTGAGGGACTGGATTCTAAGAGGTGGCTTTTTTTAATGAAAGAAGGGATCATATGAGTTCAGGGCTTTATAGATTAGGTTTGCTTAGGTCTTCTACATTGAAGAAGTCTGAGAGATCAGGGTGTCAGCCCACAAGGGAGATACCGACAGTGAGGAGAAAAACAACACACACCTCATGTTCCCATGGCCACCTTGATCCTGATGCTAAAGGTTCTGGAGATTCTGGAATTATCTCAGAAAAAGGCCTATTCCACTCAATTAGATGCCAAGTTTGGTTAGTTCTAAGTCTGCGGGATGCTGTGTCTTGTGAATTAGTAAATAAAGCACCTGCTTTATTTGATTCTCTATTGCAAAGTGGATGGCTTCCACTTTTGTTCCTGGCTGATATTTTTGACCTCTACTCAATACTGAGATTTGGACCTGTCTGGATTCAGAAATTCACATTTTTGGTTCATTTTCCCACAGTCCCATGCATGTGGACTTTAAACTGCATGGATTTGGTAAGGTCTAAATATAATAGGTTTTTTTTTTTTTTTTTTGGATAATTCAAAGGCTTGAAGATAAAGAAGCATTTGTCATGATAGCATCTGTAACACAAACAATTGGCTGATCGCCTCAGAGAGTTTTGACAGCAAGGACATTGTTCCTAAACGGGTTCTTTATCCTGGGAAGAATTTGATGAAGTGGGTTTTCTTCATTTAAAACTTATTCCTCAGATTCAGTGCATAGGTCAGCACAAAGTCTCTGCTGTGTTTCTTTTTCCTGTCTGAATGTTAATAAGCAGAATAGAATCTTCTTATATTAAATCCCACATGCTTTGGGGAATTATATTAAAAGACAAATTCCATTACACACAATGAACATTGATTGCTAAGACTGGAGGAGATCTGTAATCTGCTGTAATCATGTGGCCTTTATAATTTGCAGGTTGATGACATACTGTTATGTCTGTTCTCCAGTTGCTTGGCTATTATTTTCAGACCGAGTAGTATGTGCTCACTACTACTTGAGAAATTCATTCTTCTTCTACTCCTACCCACCTCCTAGATCCTTATTCCTTCTCTTGTAAGTCATACATGTACACATTTGAACAAGTAAAATGAAAAGGTGATAACTTGAAAGCAACATAATAGCTCATATATATTCAATATTTTCTCTCTCTGTTTTCTCCCTTGTTTCTTACTAATGTGGTTTTTGCCCATCCCCTAGAAATCTACCCCATAAAAATTTTCTCTGCTTCATTATCTCTACAAGCTGATATTTCAAGACATCTTGCAAATTCTTTTCCACACTGAAGTATACTATTATGCTAACTAAATTGTTTTACATATTTTATAGGGTATATAATTCCATGTAAATTGATGTAAAGTTTGAATAGCTTGATGAGCAAGTTGTAATGTTTTTCTTGCATTAGATCGTGTGTGTGGAAAACAGATAATCAGCATTTATGAACTTAAATCTAAGTATATTTTATCTGACTTGTACTCTTGCAAAATGAAAAAATAAAAGGAATCATGTTCATTTCCATCTCACCAGGCTAAACATCTTAAATTATGGTGGATTTTGTGCCATGAAACAATGTGTTGACAAATTGCCACCAGGTGATTGTAGCAATGAATTTTCTCTAAAGAACAGTGATGAATACCGGTTTTGTTCAGCTCTCAAGGCTGTTATCATTTCCTTCCTTTTCTGTGTGGAATTTTACTAAGTTTTTATGACTTACAGATCCAGGATGCCAGTAAAGCTGCTAGAGCCGGGGTCCTACAGCAGGCAAGTTTATCTGACCAAGTTTTGGGATCTGGTGGGATTTTTTTCTTTAGTCATTTCAGGGATGTTGATTTCTAAAACAGTAGGGATGGAAATATTAGATCAGACCTATGCAAATATTATCTTTTAAAACTTCTAAGAGTTTTGAAAAATGTAACTTCTAAATGTCATATTCACATAGAAAAAAATGGCCTAATGGATGAGCTATGGTACAATAAATGTTCAAACATTAATTGTAGTTTTGGAAAGTAATGCAACGTTTCTACATCCTTTTATTACATCACAGCCAAAGTATGACATTACTTACTGAGATTAGTTAAATTTTGCCTTTGTGTTTTAAGGGAATGTGGCAGGAGAATGTGCACAGTATAAACAAATACAATTGATCTTTCTGGGTGGATGATACCCAATAAGATATGGGACATCATGCTCTGCTTGTCCAGGGATACTATCATGGGCCATTGATTTTTTGCAATGACGATAAGCAAAAGGGAAAATAGTTTTTGACATTTTCAATATTTTGAAGTCGGTTTTGGCTCCTACAAATTTTAATGGATTTGTATATAACTGGATTGAACAGGAAGGAAAGTAATGTGGATGATATTTGTGTTGAGAAATAAAGCCTGGTGTCTTTGATTATAACTTGTACCGGTGTGCTCCATGAAACACATTACTATTGACTCCTTTAATAGAGGGAGAAAAGCATTATGTTCCCAATAATAGAATTTTCCTTACATTCTTGTCTTTTTTTTTCCAAATAAGAAAACTGCATTGATGCTCCAAAACAGCAGATACAGAGTGCTTTCCTACACAAACTTACTTGTTTGTGGACTTCATCTTCCAACTACATTCATTTAGACCAAACCTTTTTTCTTATTATATAAGATTCTCACACACATAACTGGAGTCTCAGAAATGAGATAATTCAAATAAACTGAAAAAAATGTCCTTTCTATATGCTGACCTTTTATTATTTGTATAGGATTTTAAAATTACTGAATTTTTAAAAAATTCTCATGAATGAGTGTTTGCTTGTGTGTATATCAGTGCACCAACTGTGTTTCTAGTGCCCTTGGAGACCAGAAGAAGCATTAGAGTTATAGACAGTCGTGAGCATGCCATGTGCCATGAGCTGCACTAAATTGAACCCAGGTCCTCTGGGAGAGTAGCTCAAAGCTGTAATCACTAAGCCTTTTCTCCAGCCCCTTATTTTCTTCATTTTAAATAGAATGATAAGCATATTCTCACAGAATTTTATACAGCTAGTTGTAAAGTTTGCATATTAGTGTAGCCATGTATTATAGAATGTTAATGTCTTCTTATTGCTCATCTTGGAAAGTATAAGACTATTCACTTTAGTGTGAAACAAGAAGATAATATTGTCATACTTGAACAAATGTCAGGCTTTTAGGTTGGATATTCCCATCCAGGTTGCCCTAAGCTATCAATGTGATCAGCAGCTATGATCAGGACCTGAGGATGTTACTAGGAACTCAGCTTACCAAACCCGTGGGTAATTATTTATATCTCACTTCCTAGCAAATAGCTAATTCTAAGTCCCTTGGTGTGTTACACAAATATTAATTTTCTCTGTTTGTTTTAATGTGAAAAGAGCTGCAAATGTTGACTTAGTTTGCTTGGGATTTTATTCATGGGGTAATTCTTTAGAGGAAACACTGCATATAAATTTTAGATAGTCTCTGAAACCTTCATGCAAGCTAAATACTTTAAAAGGTCAAACCCTGTGGTACTTTAAAATTCTTCATCTGTTCAATTAAAAAGTCCATTTGGCTTGTTTGCCAAGCATCAGGATTGCTTACCAGGATTAAGCATTCTTATATCGTATATAAGTGAAAATAAAAATAAAATAATTTTGTTCTGTCTATAACTATAAAATGTAATGTTTTAAACTTTTAGTTGGGTTTCTTACTTAACTACGTTTCTTTGATTGCTAATGACTAGTTTAAAAAGTCTTTATATTTAATTGTTTATTTACTGTGTTTATGTGTGTGTGCACTATGGAGCATGTGTGATGGGCAATGGTCAACCTGTGTGATTTGTTTTTTTTCTTTCTACCATGTCGGTTTCTGGGATTGAACTCAGGCTGGCGTGTTTGATGACAAGCACCATAACCCACTGAGGCCTTTGGCTGATCATTTTCAAAAACATATAAATATCACTGTGCTTGTGTATGATATGTGTAGAGCCATATGTGCCATAGCAGGCATGTAGAGCTCAGAGAATAACTTTGTGGCGTTAATTCTTTCCTTTCTCCTTTATGGGAATTTAAACCCGGTCCTGAGGCTTGCAAGATCACCATGCTGACCATATTAATCAATATTTTTACGTATGTTTATTAGACTGTGGATTTTCAGTACTTTTGTTTTGTTTCACTGGTTCTTTTTTGGGAATCCCCCCCCCCGTGACTTTGCCAGCATTCATTATATTACAATAATTGCTCCAGCTCACATTTGTTGCAAGTATTTTCAAAAAACATTTCATTTGGTACTTAATATTATAGAAGTTTAATTATACAGAAGCCATATTTTTCTCATATTTTTTTTTACTTACTTTCCTTTCCAATATTAGATAAATACGAGCCTTGTAGTTCTTTGCTGTTTTCTTTTGAATTCCTCAATCAAACTTGAGTTTTTTCCATGGTATTGTCAGACAAGAAACTAGTCATGTTTCCACATAAAATTTGTTTGTGTTACTCCGCTTAACTCAGCCCAGCCTTCCCATGCCCTATCACTCCCCAGCAGCAACATGGGTTGGAAACATGAGCTTTCAACACATGCTTTTTGGAAACTTCTATTGTCCAAGTTATTACTGCATTCCTTTCTTATTAATTTGAGATTTTCTTTACATTTTAATATACTCTAGAGAATAATGGCACAACATTTACTGAATTTTAATTTTTGTTATAAAATCACCCCTTTTTACCAATGATATTCTAATACAATTTATAAATGAAGAATTGGAATTGTGTGGCATGTGATGATTGGTCTTGATTTCCTCAGTTCATAAATAGTAAAGCTAGATTGGAATGCCACCCCAAAGATGACCCAAATCTGGAATCTGTTATTGTATCCACTCTATCAACTTACCAGTGAAAGTCTGACATCTTCAGTTTGTGATGCTCATGCCTTGGTCATTACAGCTTTTCATATTTAATATAAAGGAGAAAAAATTCCATTTTAATTTTATTTTGCAAAGTCAAATAATTAAGCCATCATATAGTAACCAACTGCTCTGTCTCAGCCTTGTAACATGTTTCTTATATATAGTTTAAATATAAGTTCATTCCTGTTTGGTGGTGGTGGTGGTGGTGGTGGTGGTGGTGTGTGTGTGTGTGTGTGTGTGTGTGTGTGTGTTCTCATTACTTTGCCCAGGCTGGTCTCAAACATGTAAAATTCCTGCCACTGCCTCTCAAGTTCTGAAATTAAAACTACACCACCATGCCAGATAAAGTTGAATATTTTCATCTTTCTAGAAAAGCTTGGTGAGTTTTTTGCCACCATAGTGGGATGTGCTAATCAGTTTTGGACTTGATTTGGTTAGACTATTAAAAAGTATTTTTCTAGTGATTTTTGTATCATTTCCGCTATAAAGCTTAAATAGGATTCACAAAAAAAAAAATCTCCTGAATTAGAGGTGGGATCAAAATCTTAGCTTCCAGTTATTTTGGCCAGTCTTTTGGGAAGTCTTGATCCAGAAATAACAAACCCTTTTTAGGCAAAAAGGAAGCTGGATAATTTGTAAGCAAATATGTTTCCATGATGTCACAATTCAAAAAAAAATACCGTATTTCCTAAGAATTTTGAAACGGATGTCTGTGTTTACTTAAATCTGAATTTCTGGAAATTCCTCATTTCCTCTTGGATTTCCACTCATGTTTTAAAAATGTTTATTAGGAAAGTATTTACATTTTGATAGTGAGGCATCTCTGGAAAGAAAATTTCTGGAAAGATGACTTTATCAGTGATGGAAATATAAAATGGTTCGTGCCTCAAAGGATGAGTGCCGAATGATGTCAAGAAATGTGGAGGTCACAGAGTTGAGAAGTAATCGTGTAGAGTTCATCTTTCACAAATAAGAGACAAACATATCCCAGCTAGACAATGGGCAGCTAAGGACTCTAGTGAGAGGACAGGCATGCAGACCCGGGAACCATACAGTGTTAGGCACTCCAGGAATACGGCTGCCTTGCCTTCCACTGGGTCTCGCTGGGCAGAACCCCACCAGCTGAGTCTCTATCAGCAAAGGGAAAATCAAGAATGCTTATAGTGACGCTATGTATTTGTAACAGTTTCCATTCCCATTGTAGTTTTCCAAACTGAATTTCTTTCTCTTTCTTGTGCTTTCCTCTGGGGAAAGAGTTGTCCCTTCCCACGACTTCTTCCTGTCGAATAGCACGATTATATCCTCAAATCAAATGGCCTGGAGAGCTGCCCAAGGGCCATGCTAGATCTTTCTCCTTCAGCCAGGGTAAGGAAGTCACCTTTGCTACTAAGACATCTATCTCTTCATATCCCATTGGAATCTGTTCTTCCACACAACTGTCCATCCTAGGAATCTCTAGCCTAAGGAGAAGCCACATACCCTTCCAGGGGGTCAGGCCTCCTAGCCAGACACCCACTGCTGTAAATATTGAGAGAGAGAGAGAAAGAGAGAGAGAGAGAGAGAGAGAGAGAGAGAGAGAGAGAGAGAGAGAGAGAGAGAGATAAAAAATGGCTTAGGTCACTATGCTACTTCAAGAACTTTACTTATCACAGCTCTTTTAAAAATTTTCAATCCTCTGGGAATATTATTTTTCTTTTGCATTATATATGTTATCTCTCATCAACATAGAGTTGTAGGATTATAGTAAATAGAAAAATAAATACCCGAGAATGAATTCTGGCTATATTACTTCCTTTTGTTCGTTTCTTTTATTTTTGAAGTGATATAAGACTAGACAAAAGACCAATGGACATCAGTCAACTAAGGAGGTGTTGTGCAGGTAACCATAGCTGATGCTGTGAGTTCCTGTATGCCACAGGTGTGTCAACTCCAGAGGCCAGCACTTCATAGTTCTCCCTCTGGCTCTCAGTCTTCACAGTACCTCCTCTTGGATAAGCCCTGAGCCTTGGGTGGGAAGGCGTTGATACCCCGTCCATGGCCAAGCACTGTTTTCAGCTTGTTCTCAGCACTTTGAACAGCTCAGAGCCCTTGTATTAACCATTCTCTACTGCAATGAGCAGCTTATCTGACCAAGGTTGAGGGCAGCACACATCTGTGGGTATAAATGTAAATATTCAGAAGGCTGTTTGATAGCATGACCAGTAACCAAAACAATATCAATAGATTCGTCACTTGGACCTATGATCACCCAGCCAATGTTTTTGACCATGTTTATAACATTATGCATAAATTCCCTCATGTAGAGAATCTAGAACCTGTTTTTAGAGGCCAGGAATATGTGCTTGTGCATGGACAAACGTTTTTCCTCTGCTCCCTGTCATCCAGAGCAGTTCCAGGGTGGTCATCTGTGTCTATGATTTGTTTTAAGAGGAAAGATTATTCTTATTATGATCAATCCATGTAAGTAATTTAATGGGTAATAGGGATTTATTAAGATATAAATTGAGGAAATACACTCATGAATACAGAACGGAATAGACAACGGAAGTTGTCCTCTGATGTGACCAGAGTGAATCATTCCAGGCAGGAGCAGGGAGAAGGAGCAAGTGACCCTTCTCCCTCTCCTTTTAAGAGGTCACCTACAATGGCAGGAAGCACCGCCTCCTTCAGACCCTGTAGCCCAAGGTCATGGGCAGAGCAAATACCACTATATATTCTTCTGTATAAAAACGTTGAACCCACTACAGTTCAAACTATCCAGAAATTTGGTATTTTTTTGTTGTTGTTTTTAAAGATCTATTTATTTAGAATGTATACAGTGTTCTGTCTGCACATATCCCTGCAAGCCAGAAGAGGACACCAGATCTCATTACAGATGGTTGTGAGCCACCATGTGGTTGCTGGGAATTGAACTCAGGACCCTTGGAAGAACAAGCAGTGCTCTTAACCTCTGAGCCATCTCTCCAGCCCTTGGTATTTATTTTTTAAACAGCGTTATTAAAATGTACGACTTTCTCATCCTTTTGCATTTTAAGACCATTTTTCTATTTTATTAAGCACTCTTACAGCTTAATGCCCTAAATAACTAGAAAACATTATTCTCTTCAGAGAAATTCATCTTGGAAATTTTGAATGCCTTTTAAAAGCCTGAAAATTATGTTTGTTTTGGCCAAGCAAGAATTAAGCATGTCCAAGCACATTAAACAAAAGGTCATTAAACTTTCACAAGACTGATTAAGATTAGACAGACTAGACCAGTTATAATTTCTTATATTTTAGGTAATCTGCAAATGTATCTAATAAATTCAGTTCCTGAAAATTTAATTAAAAAATTGACTGTATCTTTTAATAGCTTCTCAACTTAAAAAGAGGAAAATAACCTAAGTTCAGCATATTGAAATCAAGATTAATTAATAGAAACCTTTAAAAGCTGTCTCCTACTCATGAATAGACCCTAGCTAGTACGGTTATTTCATTTTTAAGGAACAATAATTTTTAACTAAATTCTTTCAAATTTAGATTTGTGAAAGATACCTTTCTGCTGTGTGTGTGTGTGTGTGTGTGTGTGTGTGTGTGTGTGTGTGTGTGTGTGTGTGACCATTGAAGAATTCTGCCCTGAGAGATTTATTAACAGAATGGAATTAGTTCAAACTCTTACTCAACAATGCACAGCAACACCATGGAAAACCCTCTGACCCCACTCCTGACGGAATTCCTACTAGACACAGGGGACAATGCTCCCCATTTCTTGGACCAGTGACTTCTTCATACACCTGTTGATCTAAGGGGAAAACAGAAATCTGTACTAGGGCATCCTTATCTATTGGATGTTCAAACACAGTGTGTTAATTTATCTGTGGATAGTAAGAGTGTGCTCATCCATAATGTATAGATGTCAAATAAACAGCTGAGTTCTGATGTCTTTTCACAGTCAGTCAGACTGGTAAACTTTGTTTTCCCACAGCTCTGAGGCCAGGTGTCAAAAGCCAATAACACACTATATGTGCAATTAATTTATTGGATGCTCTCATATTAGTTCAAGAAACACATAAATGTTGTTGTTTCCATTTTAATATGTGGGGGGAAAGCCCTGAAAGAGCATCACCTCCAGTCTCAGAGCTCTGCACATCCCTAGGCTTGTTCTGAATTTTAGCAAATAGATGGCAGTGTAGCTTGCAGAATAAGCAACTGGGGTGTGTTAGTCCTGTTTGATGTCAGTCCAGAGATTTCCGTGGTGTGATTATCAACATTAGAATATTTTAACCAACAATCTAATGAATTAAATAATAGATTTTTGTACTGTAATGAGTCATATTGATCTCAAGATATTCAGCACCTAGCACAGCGCAGGTCTGTGCTGGAGACACTGAAGGTGTGTTCGCTCGGTGGACTGAATTGAAGGAGGGAAAATCACTCTGAGATTCTTCCGGCTTCCTGCTGTTCTTTAGACATTTTCCCCAAGTCTCTGTTCTAAAAGGAATAGAACTGTGTACTTCAAAAGTTGTATGACAGACCTTTTAACTTTACTTACAGTATCAGCTCTGGTCTATTGAGCATATCACAGATTGCTTGAATTTTTTATAGGCCAGGGAATATAGCATGATGTGGATCTGTATAATTTCCATTATGTGTTTGTTTATTTTTTCAGTATTTGGAATGGAATCCATGCTCTTGCAGATGCTACCAAGTTCTTGGCTACTGAATCATATGACCCACACAGTTTTGTTATGAGACAAGGTCTCTTCTTAAGTTGCCCAGGCTAGCCTCAAACTCAGGACTTTCCTACTTTAACCTCCCAAGTAGCTAGGAGGCTAGTAGTAGTGCATGGTCATCCCTATCCTTGAAGTTTCAATCTTTTCATAATGGTTTTTATGATTATATAGAAAAGTTTCAACTGTAATGAATACTTGAGCACTTATAAGGCATATCACCACTGTGGCTTTCAATATAAGTTCAAACAATTAGGCTAACTTAACTTGAATTATATTGGAAAACTCTGGGTCCCAGAACTTACAAGGCACATCAAAAGTGGGCTTCTAGAACAAATGTGGAAAACAATATTCTAAATCAAAATTGAACAGCTCTCCTGTGGCAGAATGCATTTAGAACTATCATATTTTCCTGGCCAAGGTGGTGTATAGCTTTAATGTTAGCACTCAGGAGGCAGAAGAAGGCAGATCTCTGTGAGTTGGAGGTATTCTGCTCTGCATATAGTGACTTCCAGGCTAAACAGGACTACACAGAGTGACCTTGCCTCAAAAGCAAACAAACAAACAAACAACAGCAACAACAAAAAATCTTACTTTGAACTTACTTGAGGTAAAATAAAATTTTCAATATCTTCAACCTTTTTACCTGTTGCTGCCTCCATTTCTGTCCATAATAAAAAATTGATATTCTTCCAGACATTTCTAACATCATTTTATATTAATACTTGTTATTATTACAACTCTCACTAAGAAACACTCATTCTCATAACTGTTATAAGAGACAGTATTCTACTTCTGTTAAACATTTGTACAACTTCTTGATGGCTCATTTTCAACTCTAAATATAAATGCTTCTTTTGGCACTTATATTATCTAATAAAATAGCACTTTACTGTCTGTCTTAGTGTGTAGTGTACACCAAGTGATTTACAATGAAAAGAATTGATAAGGAAGTTCAAAGTCAAGGAACTGAAAATCTGGTGAAAGCTTTGAGGGAAGAAGAGTGTTTGTGAGTGCCGTGTGTGTGTGTGTGTGTGTGTGTGTGTGTGTGTGTGTGTGTGTGTGTTTGTGTGTTAATAGGAATAGGGGGAGAAGTTGAGTTTGCTTTTGCATGTAGTTTTTAAAATGAGAAACCAACTCACTTGATACTGAACCCACTCTTGTGGTAGTGACCTTAATTCATTCAGAAGAGCACAACTCCCTCACTGGGCTTCTGATCTGCTCTGGGAATTAAGTTCATATTTGCCTATTGGAAAAAATCATAACCATAGCAACACTCCCATTCCACAGTCATGAAAAACTGTGACACACTGTAACCAGTCCACCCAACATCCCACTTTCAAACATTTCTTTATAGTCTACTTTTCAGTAGCCTTCACTCACATTTACTTTATGTGAGCATCCCTTGGACCTTTCCAAAACCTACCTGTGTTGTACCTCTGGACTTGAAATCCAGTGTTTGAGTTCATCCACCTCACTTCCTTAGTCCCAGTGTTGGTCTTCTTTGACTTCCTCAAGGACGGCAGAGCATCAGTCATTTCCTTCCTTTCCCAGACATGACCTCAGTTGCTCATCTCATAGATAACTACCTCTTTACACTTTGATTGCTGCTAGCTCCCAGCTGTAATTTTCCCAGGGCCTTCTCTCCCATACCAACTATCCAGGTCTGATATTAGCCTCCTATTTCTCCAAATACTAAGCTAGCAGGCAAATACAACCAAATAAAACTTGATCCTCTCATGCTTGGTGTACATTAATATCCTGTAAGTGTATACTCACTGGTGGAAACAGCCCCTCTCATCCCGTCATTCAATCTCAAGAAGGTTTGAGTTGCCCCGTCCCAAGAGTGCTCTAACAATCCTTTCTCGCCATTTTTAACACTTCTCATTCTCCTGCCATATTATGAATGTTTCCATTGCCATTGCTCCCAGCAACATCTTCCCAATAGGAAACCAATGCATGTGTGATTTCACATTCCACATTTAGCGACATTAGCACCTTACTCCAGTTTGGCCTTACACTGTAATCTTGGAAATGAGAGGCTCAGCTTCAGCTTTGTTAGGAAGGCATCCCCACAAGTTATATTTTGAAACTTAACCACTGTTGTGACAGTATTCGCAGGTAGAATCTTTCTCCTCTCTCCTTCCTCACTCTTTCTGAGTGATGCCATTCACAGTTACAACTTCTACTAAGTTAAACTCTATCTCCTCAGGATATCTCCTTCAGCTTCATATTTATATGCACAAAACCAAAATAATACAAGCCAAAGCAAAACACTACAACTGATCATGAAGAAGAACACAAGCAGGCCCATCTACTGGCTGGTGTGTGGCCACTCTGGTCCTTGTGAATAAAAGAAATTGTACCTTTGACCAAACTCTTTGCAAGGCTGATTAAATTATTATACTTGCAATGACTGTGGAGAAGTTGGGAATGTTGCAGGTCCAGGGCCTAATTGCAATTAATTTTGAGCTATCTTTAGCCTCCAAAATATCTATTTGCTGCTCACCTCTGTATAAGACCCAAATCCTGTGACTAACAGATAAAACTTTAGAACGTATTAACCTAATATAAGCTTGTTATCCACCAACCAAGAGGCTAGAAATACATGAGACAACATCTGGAGCCTATAGCAGAGGCTTCTCCAGTTTGCTGTAACTCACCTACTTAATGTTTCCACCCATGTATTTGAAAAGTGTCTTGCTTTATGACTTTCTTTGTTCTGTAACTATAAAGACTTCATCAAATTGTTACCATGTTGGAATATGGAATTTAGGGTAGTTTAAATCTGAGTTTCCAGGCCAGGGTCACTCAAATTGGGGTCCAGAATAATGAGAATAATAATAATAATAGAAGAAGGAGGAGGAGGGGGATGGAGACGAAGAAGAGTTTCTCTTCCCCTTTGAGAAGAGAGTTGTGCTTTTAACAGTATCATCTTAACCACATATCTATTGCTGGTGCTATGTCTCGGTGGGTAAAAGTACTGGGTACCTCAGCTTGGTGACTTGAGTTTCACTCCCTCAATCCTGACCAAGGTATAAAGAGAAAAATCAACTCCACACAGTTGTCCTTTGACTTCTGCATGCACATGCCTTTGTATACTCACCATGCTAACACACAATAATAACATATAAAAGTTTTTTAAGTCAAAGCTAAAGTTCTTATAATTTCTTTGTTTTAATCTAAATTAATTAAAATCTCTTGCCATGTTTTGCTCAAACCATTTTGAAAATTATCTCTAGGCCTTCAGACTGATGCTCCACCAACTCATTCTTTTAAAATCACAGATGTTTCTAAAATTAGAAATATGATCATGTTACTGTTAGAAAAAATTAAAACTAGCAGGTTTGATATTCCTGAATCTCAGTAACTTGGCCTGAGCATCTCTCCATCTGTATTCTGCCTCTGCAACCCCTGTGAATGACTTGTGATCTAGCAAGTTGGTCCTAAGGTTCCATGCATAAGTATTCTATACCATGACTCCCTGATAATACCCCTAACCTCTCTTAGTAGTAAGATATGAATATTTTCCCTCAATTTTTTGCATATATATTTCCTTCTTGCTTTGTTGCTGTTACATTTCAGTACCAACTACAGTCTCATGTGCTATGACTTCTTAATGGAAATTAATATTAATCAGTCTAATTAAGTCTATTAGATTTTAAGGTTTTACATTTGGGGACTGGTCTTACTTATTTTGTCTCCGGGCATAGCTGTGTAAACAAATAAATGAATGCACAAGTGAATGAATGAATGACACAAGTATGAGTCTCTGGAATTAAAAATCCATATTCCTTTGTTTCTGCTTGCTGATGGTGCTAGCTGACAGACACAACAGTGACACCCAACATGCTTAACAAGTAACACATATTGTATTGTTTCACGTTGTCATTGTTTGCTGGCTACTGGATGGAGGTGCAAACATGCTCCAGAGAACAGAAATTCATACAAGAATGGAAAAAATAACAAAACCACCCTAACATTCAGGATAGATGCAGAAACAGTATTCTTCAGGTGTCCAAAAAAAATCTATCAGTCAAGAATTCAACCAAAAATACTTCCATAATCATTGTGCCTCATGCTGTGGGGAGTAGAAAATCATGCCAGGCATAATTTCTGTTATCAACCTTTGTATTCTAGTCTTAGGAATAAGATATCCCTTAATTAGAAAAGTGTTAGATTAAACTGCAGTGTAGAAAAGTAATAGCAATTGCAGGAAGAACTGACATTGACTGATTTTCTTTCACTTTGTGACTTGTTATACTCAGTGTCCTCATGCATGATATACAGTTTTCAAAACAATCCAATGACATATTACCTCGGCATTACTGATGAGTAAATTATTTAAAGGTTAATTAAAATTTATTGAGGGTACAACTTATGAATAGTTTGTGAAAATTCAAACCCAGGGCATCCGGTTACCAGCTCCCTGTAGCTCAGCACCATTATGTGTTTAAACATAACAAACATTACTGGTGTCAACACGAGCAAACAATAAAAATAAAAATGAGCAATCAGGAAAATGGGACTTGAGAGGGTTTTGAAGTGTTAGCGAGTAGGGTTTTGTTTTTATTTTTATTCTATTCTCTCTCTCTCTCTCTCTCTCTCTCTCTCTCTCTCTCTCTCTGTGTGTGTGTGTGTGTGTGTGTGTGTGTGTCTGTCTGTCTGTCTGTCTCTCTGTCTCTGTTTCTCTCTGTCTGTCTGTCTGTCTCTGTGTGTGTGTGTGTGTCTGTCTCTGTCTGTCTGTCTGTCTGTCTGTCTCTCTCTCTCTCTCTCTCTCTCTGTGTGTGTGTGTGTGTGTGTGTGTGTGTGTGTGCTATGAGAAGGCATAAAACCCACTAGGGAGGGAAACACAAGGAAACCTTTTGACTAGGAATAAAGGATTTATTGCAAGAGCCATAGAATCATGTGTGATTGTGACAGATGATTTGTACTCCAGAATACCTCAGTCCTATACAGAAGGATCAGCTTGAAGATGCTTTCAGATGGAAGAAAGGGGCAGATAGATCCAGGATCACACAGAAGGTTGTTTTGTTTGGGCAATTACTGATAGAAGTAGGGTCCTAGATCACAGCATGACTATGTGGCTCCCTGCAATTTTAGCCAGAAGAAGAGCTATGCTCATGGGTTAGGACAAATGTGGTGTTGTTCTGGTTGTAACACACTTGTTTTTTATCTCATTATAATATTGAAGTTACATCCAGGAAGCCAAGCTCTGATTGTAAAGCCCCATATATGACACTATTGGTTTATCTGTTGTTAGCTGGGAAACTTTGTAAGAAAAAAGTACTTGTAATTTCTCTGGACCAGTTGTTACAGTCATAGCATGAGATGGCTGTAGCCACGTAAGGCGGTATCCATGTAGTCATATCGTCTTTCATTGAGTTGTAGTAACGATGATAGTCTGTGGGTCTTAAATGTGTAGTTGAGACAAAAAAAGGGCCTCCCAGATTCCCTGAGTGTCTGATTCATTTGTAATAGTAGATGAAACTGTCTGACATGCTGATGACTTAAGTGACTTGATGTAATTAAATCTGAACGGACAATAATTTTAGAAGTGACAGATTACTAAGGAGCCTTTGTTTTCTTTGAGACTTGTTGATTTATTTATTTATTTGTTTGTTTGTCTATCTATCTATCCATCCATCTATTTATTTATTTATTTATTTATTTATTTATTTATTTATTTATTTATTTATTTATTTATTGTGTGTACAGGTATCCACATGAGTGAAGCTGCTAACAGAAGGCAGAAGAAACCCTCAGACTGCCTAGAGCTGGAGTGATAAGTAGTTGTAGGCTGCCAGATACAGGTGCTGGAAACTGAACTCTTGTCCCTTAAAAGAGCAGAAAGCACTTTTACAGGCTGAGCCATCTCTCTGGTCTCACCTTTGTTATCTATCAGTATGAGGAAGAATTTATAGAGCTGGTATGGTTAACATGAAGAAACAGCTTTTTTTTTTTACCCTGCATTTCATCTTTAAAATTGTTTTTATAACTTTACTGAGGCCTAATTGATAGAGTAGAATATTGTCTTAGTTACTGTTCTCTTTCTATGAAGAGACACCATGACCATGATAACTCTTATAAAGGAAAACATTTAATTGAGGCTAGTTTGCAGTTCAAAGGTTTAGTCCATTATTATCATGGTGGAAAGTGTGGTGGCACACAGGCAGACATGGTGCTTGGATGTAGCTGAGAGTTCTCCATCTAGATCTGCAGCAGGAAGGAAGAGACACTGAGCCTGGCTTGAGCTTTTGAGACACTGAAACCCACCCCCAGTGACACAATTCATCCAACAAGGACACACATACTCCAACAAGGCCACACCTCCTAGTCTATCTCAAGTAGCACCACACCTTAATGACCAAGCACTCAAATCTATGAGCCTATTGGGAGCCATTTCTACTCAAACCACAACAAATTGTTGCTTCAACTGCATAATTCAGTGGTTTTGAATGTGGTTTTCATTTGTGAGACCAGTATCATCATTTGGTGTTAGGACATTTTTATCACCTTAAGGTCTATGTAGGGTTATGATCCATTTCTACTCCTAGACATTGACTTCTACACTGTCTCTTTGTAATTGTTCCTATTTTGAACTTTCATAAAAGTATAATAATAAAGCATGTGATTTTTTTGTACCTCTCTGTTTTAATTTATTTTAACATTCACGAGGTTATATTTTGTACTCTAGTCAGTGATTCCTTTCCATGAATGAACAGTAGTGTTCCATTGCTGACTGCACCATGATATATATAGTCCTGGGCTGATTGATCTGTAGGCTGTTCCTAATGCCGGGCTCTTATATGCAATGTTGCTATGATGATTCACATGAGTGCCTTTCTGTGGACTTAGCTTTTTAAATCTTGTGGGAACTTCCAAGGAGTAGAATTGTTTACTTGTAAGTTCTTAGTTAACTTTCCCTTTGCAGTTTTTAGGGCAAAAATAAAAGCTACAAAACTATAGAATTACCATATAGCCCATCAATCTCACTCCTAAATATGTACTCAGAACTTTTATATGACTGTGTGAAACTACACTATTCACATCAGCCAAAAGTTAGACACAAACCATGTCCATGAACTAATGAATGCATAACAAATATAAACATCTAATGATTACTCAGGAATGAGAAATGACATTGTCTTTAATAAGAAGGTATGGTATTCCCATTTTTAAAACCTGGAAATACAAACACTAAGAACGTAACACACTCATACTCAGTGCTGGTAAATGGTGGTACCAAGAGGCATTCTCTTGTACTCCCAAGAGTAAGGATTTTATGCTATTGTTAATTGTTAGACAATTGTTTGATCATGTACTAGCTGGAAGGCACCACAGACAAAAGAACAGATAGAAAAAAAGCATTGTTATTGGAGAAGGCAGAAGGAACTGGAAATGAATTCATACTGGAGAATCATTCACATTGTGTTTAATGCCAGTGGAGTCCCAAGTAAACTGGAACAATGACCATAATTTATCCCATATTGTAACATGACAGCACCTAGCTCAGCATGTGCTTACTATAAGCAGATTTCAGATATTTTGGCTTACTACCAGGGAGAACACAGCGGTTATAATTCAAATTACATGGTGTTTCAAGTAGAACCACTTTTTAATATTGGGGGAAGAGATTAGAGGTAACTCCAGGACAGCAGCGAGGGTCAGAGGAGGATTATTGTCTTAGGTTGCTCTGAGGACCAAGCCGATGAGCTCATACCTATGCTTGAAAACACTAGAAAGTTGAAGGACCTTCATACTTGCTGAGTCTCAATAGAAAGACATAGGTTCTGGAAGGTGGCTTCATGAGGCCTCTCACTTGAAAGTTACAATTCTTGTACACTAAGTTGTATTGAGAGGTTAGAGGCTTGGATTCCAACCAGCCTCCTCAGATCGAGGTATATGCAAAATTTATGTTTACCAGGAATTGCTGGAAAAGTGTTGAAATTACTTTGAGAACTGTTTGAACATACTAAAAGAAATAAACAAAACAATATACAAAAAAAAGCAAAAGCAAAAGTAAAAAAATATATTTCCACTTCCAAGTCTGACTAGATGAATTAAGATGTTAAATGTCATATTTGAGAATCATCCCACTAGGAGATTTTTCCTGAAATTAGTAGCAAAATATAAACTGGATTGTTACCTACAAAATGCAAGACATATATTTGAATTAAAACCTCATTACAAACAAGCTTGTCAGAATTCCTTATGTACGTTCAAACATATACTGATGGCATGAACTTGCTTAAGATCACAAGATAAAAGAGACAGGTTTCTCTGTGTTTTAATTTAACCACAGCTCTGGTCTCGTAGGTATATAGGCTATGAGGGGGACCTCAACAGGACCTGTATTTTCAGCTTGGTAGTAATAAGTAGACTTCCAGTGTCAAGTTCTTACACAGCTCCAGGGATTCACCTGACCGTGATGGCAAGGAAATGAAGAAAAGACAAACACACAGGCATATAGAAAAGCTGGGTTCAGGTAGACCAGGCTCTCCAATGGAGAAGCCATAGCACCTGATGTCTTACCATGTTTATTATGTAGAGTTGGACAGAGAGGTTGGGTTAATGCACATAGATGAACAAGAAGATAGGATTATCACATACAGATAAACAAGAAGGCAGGGTTTATGGTATACAGTTGAATCAAGAAGACAGGCTTAGCTAATCTGGATAGAAACAGTCTCTATAGAGATCTTCAGGCCCCTAAATATTCATGAGAGAAAGCGATGCTGTACATTTTCTGTACACCCTATCAACATTCACACACAGACCAGAGGAAGCTTTGCCAACCTTCTGAGCCTCACCTCAGGGGTGGGTTTGGCATTCCCATGGGGTTGAGGCTATGGGGTCCTTGACATGATTGTGTCAATGTCAACAGCCCATGTCCACTCATTCAGAGATTCCTCAGCTCCTCATATTTCAGCCTTCTTTACTTTCTCCTGGTTCAGGAAACTAAATGTCACTATCAAACTCATTCAAGAGTTTTTCTTTTGTTAGGGTAACCAAAGTCAGTTTGTTGACCTTCCACGGTGTTTATATTAATGCCACACTGAATTCCACCCTCCTTCCTTAGAACCCTATGACATGACAGTTCTGAGAAGCAATTCTAAATAGTCCCCTGACTAGCTGACGAGGCATCTGGAGTGCTCTTTCGGCTCAGGCATTGTGGGGTCCCTGGTCTTATGCTGCCTTCTCCCCTCAATAGTGTTTACTGACATGATAGTGGTACCTTGAAATCAGCTCTGTGGGAAGAGTAACATGACAGATATCAGGAAAAATGCAAATTCTAGCCTTAAGATTTCCTTAGAGAACTGGTTGTTAAGCTTTTACCTGTATCCTATTGAGAATTAGAGTCCCATGTCACTTCTTTTGGGTCCACCACTGGCAAACTTTGTTAGGAATACATGGTTGGGACACCACAGCTTGTATCTCAGGATATACATTCATAGACACTTTTCCCTAGACTTGTACATGTAATGTATGACTAACATTTTCCAAATTCAATTAAATTAAGGAAAATTTCTCCCATTCTTACATAATGTAGTAGTGGGTTGTCATGCTTTGGGGATCAGAAACAGACTAGTTGACTTGCAAAATTATTTCTTAATTTTAATTATATGTCTTACGTTTAGCTTAGGGTTTTCCTTTAACTCTCAGATTGTGTGTGTGTGTGTGTGTGTGTGTGTGTGTGTGTGTGTGTGTGTGTGTGCTTAAATCAGGAAACTGTCCATAAATTTGTAGGTAGTTCTTTTTGCAAATAGCATGGATCTAATTTCCTCTCAATCCACCAGAGAATGTTAATTTTTTTTTTCTCTTTGAAGTGATGGTATCTGGTGAGATTCCATACTGCTGTACATTATTTTGTTCTTGATGGAGTGCTTAAAAGAAAATGACAATTCACATATTTTATGCTTACAGCACTTCTATATTGGAAACATGTTCTCTTGGATAAAGAAAAGTGAGCTGTCCTGCACAAACTGAGCACCCTTAATTACAGGGACATGCTTGTGACTGCTTAATATCAAACTCAGTAGGGCATTTTTATCAACCGTGATAATAAATATTAAGTTCTTAATATGCGCCCTCCTTCCATTTCATTTCAAAGCCTTGTGGAAGAAAAGTGTGAAGTGACATTATTTTAGTCCTGCATATTGTTGGTTCTCTTAACTGAGCACCATTAAGCAAACTGTACAATGAGACTGTGTGAGGGTGGTTATGGTTTGAAGGCGCTAAAGCCACTAGAAACAGTGGACAGAATCTCAGGGGAGGACTGAACTTGGACCTTGTGTCTCAGAATTTGTGCTGCTCAACTGCATTAGTAATAACTATATCGCACCATCCTAGTTCTTCACAGTAGAAATAAAAAGTAGACAAAGCTAGGAGCCTCAGGCACACTTTCTGTGACCCCCAGAAATTTGACGATGGGGTTTACATGTGACTCAGATAGGTCCTGTCCTATAAATGATGTTTTCATAACATCTTCGTTCTTGAAGGAATGTGGTTTCTAACATGATAAAGAAGATTCTGATGTGTGAATAACATGTTCCACATTGTTGAAATTGACTAACAGCTTTGATCAGTCACACATGGCCCCACAAATTTCCTGGTGTATGTTCTGTTCTTGCCCGGGAATGGAGACCTAGTCAGTAGTGTCAAAGCTTTTCTGTGGCTGTTGGGGCAGAGGGTCAAGTTAAGCTCTGCCCAGGAGAAGGAGGCTTTGAGAATGAACTTCCACATTCTCTGCAAGTCCGCATTTCTGTGATTGATGGCTGGCATTGGGTACTCTGTTCTATCAAGCAATTTTATGCAGGCATTAACTGAAAAAAATCCCATTAAAAATGCCAACAGTAATTTGATTAAGCAAACTGGTTAAAAATTACAGAGATGCACAGATCACATTATGTATGAGAGAAACCCAATTCATAAATCACACTGTAAACTAATAAAACATACTTCTGGTTTTAGAAATGAAAGAGTGTGGCCTGATGTGTTCGCTTCACATTCTCTGAAGCTACATTAATTGCTCCCTTCGTCCAAAGTAGAGAAAAGAAGCCAAATCCTGCTCCTGGGGAGTGAACTTGACAAGTGTGCTCTTTCATAATTGCTTTCTATTAAGGCATAAAAATCCCGTTCTGTTGTAAACAGGGCTTTTCAAAATCTGGAGAGGAATGTTAAATAGCAGGTGGAAGCTGAGACCTTGAGGCCAAAGAAGACTTTAAACTCAGCCCACCCAATTTACCCCGACTTTTGAGTAAATCTGGAGCTGGCAAGAAATCTTGCAGGCATCGTCTCTGGGCTACCCTGAATACATATAGCGAAGTGGAAACTGTATAATTTGCACAGAGAGTTTTTGGGATTTTTAAGATGATAGAAATGCTGGTGTTACTCAAAATGCCATCTTTGAATTTCACTTTATCAAAATTTGGGGGTGGCATAAACACCGTAACTTACCAGTCATGGAAAGGACATGCTTAGAAATTGTTACATAAAGTGCCTACCTTGACAGGAGAATCAGAGTAAAGCTGCTTTCTCAGGGAAATCATTGTGTATACAAGTAAGTAGATAAATATATTCTATACATATAAATCTAGTTGGCCATAAGATAAATATATTGACACATTTGAATGTCACCTTAAACTTTAACTAATAGGGGGTATTTAACATATTTTATGTGATAAAATCTTCTGTGACATATTTAATCATCATGGGAAATTCCCAGAACCTATAAAACCAAAAAATGTCTAACATAACTGTGATATATTTTTGTGTCTTGGTTACTTACCTCAGTGAAAGAACGTATCCCGTTATAGACATTAAACCCATTTCCAGTGTTCTCCTTTTTACTTGCAACAGCCAGTTTACCCTGGGAATTGTTAGGGTTGCACTCAGGTTGCCCCCAGAGTTCCCATGTTGAACGTGTGGTCCTGGGGGCAGCAAGATCAGAGGTAAGGCCATGGGAATGCTCTTGTCTAGTCACCAGGTTCCTTCATCAGTGAGTTCATAGATCAGTAGACTATTTGGAATGGGGCCTAGATGGAGGAAATAACTCACTGGGTGCAGACTTTGAAGAGATTGTTTGCCCCGACCTGCCTCCCCTTCTTTCTCTTTTTCTCCTCTTCTGTTTCCTCTCCCTATTCCTTCTTTCATCTCCCTCTCCTTCTCCTGTCTGCCATAATGTACACTACTTTGCTCAGCCACAAGCTCTCCACCATGATGGTCCACCTTCCCGTGGGCCCAGAAGCAGCAGCCAAGTGATCTCAGAATGAAATCTCTGCAGCCATGGATTGAAGCAAATCTCTGGAAATTTTAAAGGGTTTCATTTTGGGTGTTTTGTTAAAATAACAAAATTCTGGCAATCCATTAGAGGTATTTATAAAAGTATCAGGGTCACTGCACTGAAAAGTCCTCACAGAGCCTTAAAAGAGCTATGAAGGCATCATTGCCAGAGGAAAGTTGCATTTCAGGTCTGTGTAGTGTCCTGCAGAGTGTTCCTTCCTTACAGTGATGATGTTGAGTGTGCTGTCATTCTCTGGGGACTGTAACAAGAGAAAATAGCATGAATGTTAGTAGCACCAGGAGTGGAGCACTAGTGAACATCATCAGAGTTACCGTCTACATACTGAAAATTTGTGATTTCCTCATTGGTGTGCAGTATTCTTCACAGTTATCTCTAAAACGCTTCACACCTATCCTCATAGGAGGAACTGCTAGTCTAGTCTTATGACCACCAAAGCTGCTGTTTGCAAGGACCAGTGATCCTCAAGATCACCAAGGTGATAAAGCGTTGCTCTAATGTTTGACACATGTCTACAATGCTGTCTCTTGAGGAGATACATAACCACCACAGCTGCTCTTGTGTAGTGACAAGGAAACACAATCCTGTAAAGCTAAGAAGTGACCCAGGTACAAGTACATCCTAGTCTTTAAGCCATCGGTGCTGTCCACATGCAGATGATGCAATGGGAGCTGTAGCAGCACTGCTCTTTCTCCGGTGCCCTCTGACGTCCCTTGGGTTGGGTTTAGTGACTTGACATAGAATGGTACTTGAATGAAGAATAAGACAAGGAGACTTATTGCTTTTATATTAATAATCGGAAAGCAATATAAGACTATTTGCACAAAATTGTTTCAGCCAGGAATCAATATTTTTTTCTAATTTGAGCAGTGGAGTTTTACTGAACTTTCTGACCTAGTACTCTTTTAGGAATGTGTTTTTAAAAAAATGTAGTTAGTTTTCTTATTAGGAACTTCGATTGTAACTCAATCACTGATTATTTATCCGGACAATTTTTGCCAAGGACCTATCCTGGTTTTCTTCTAAGTTGATACTTATGGATGGGAGGATAATTTGACTCTAAATGGAGTCAGTAAGGATTAGAAGAAATCACATAGGCTTAAAAGAAAAGAACTGGGGAAGAGTAAGATGTTTTTTAACATCTTATATAGGTACCTTTGTTTTGTCTAGTTTCTGTACTCACTCACATGCCAGTTGGAATAACATTAAAGAATTTTCATCTAACAGGGCTGGCGTGGGGGTGAATTAAAACACCAAACATTCCAAAAATGGTATCAGTGAATACTGTCATGACCAAACTCTTGAATATCCAAGATGATGTTGAGTGATGCAATTTTAAACAGGACCAGCTCATTTTTTTTTCTGTGAGAATCTGAAAGGTTAACATATGGACATTTCTCCCTAAAGATGAAAGAGATCTTGTATTTGGTTGAAAGCAGTTGACAGAAGGTTTAATAGATGATTTACACGTAGCATGATCAGACACGTACCAAGCATACTGTTCACAAATGGCAACATCCATCCTCCATAACATAAAAAAGGCATCTTATCAGTATGCTTGCATTTCATACTCAAGTGTGATCATTAGTGTGAATATAAATTTGGTTCCAATTTAGTCTTTTGTGTGACTGAGAAAAGACAAAACTCTTTGCTATTTATTTGTCATATATTGTTTTCACTTTTGAACTGATTTTAAAATGTAGAGAGTACTCTGGGCTTCCAACAGGAAAGCATTCAATTTCTATCTCCTTCTTAGTAGAAGGTTCTGGAAGGTGTGGGTCAGGGATACATGTTAACTAGTTTACCTTCACAAATATGATGGGTTAAAAACAAAAATGTCACTGTCTCAGAATACTGTGCTGAACATGTCAGAGCAAATTTAAATTTATTCTGGACTATTTTGATTTTGGTCTAAGAAAAGCAATGTGTCACAGGTAAGACATCAGCTATGCTCTAGAGATCCATGAGTCAAACTTGTACAAGTACATTTTAGTGCAGAAATATTGGCACATAATTGAATCTTCAAACCCATTATTTTCACCCATAAAGCATTTTAACACCAAGTTTACAAGTTGCTAGAATAAACTGAAAAAAGTGCTTAGAAGGGGTAGCTATTTAAGTTATTTACATTTACTGCAGATTGCCTTTGAATGCTTACATTGATGTAGTCCAAGCAGGCATTCAGGATTACAGTAAATAACAATAGAGAACCCACTGGGTGCCCAACAGTCTAGTAGCATTGAGGACCCAGTTATGACAAGGCAGAACTTTTGTCTTAGAGGGCCTGGGTAATGAATTGAATATGCACTTTGTCTAGTTTAGAATCCCACCATGACAGCAATAGTAAAGAAGCTTGCCAATATATAAATCTTACATTTAATTCTCTATTATGCAAACCATAAAATTTGATCCCCCTTTCCCACCCCATGTGGACTTTTTATGTGTTTTCCTGTGGCCCATTGTTTTGCAGCAGCAAATTCCTAAGCTGTTAGAATCAGGGCAGAACACAGGACGATTCTTTCTGGAAATTGAATTCAAGCCACACTGCATAGTCAGCAGTTAACTTGGCCAGAAACACCGGGCCAGAATATCCTCTCCAGAACCGAGTGATATATGAACATATTTACATTGGTTCTGAGAAATCAGGGAGTAAAGCACCATTATTAAGGCCTATCTATCTTTAACTGTGCTTTTTCAAGTCTGCTAACTTTATTCCAAGTACTGGCAGGGGTTATTATAGGGGGTTATGGCGGCTTGCTGTCTGGGTGGGAAACTAGGGGCCTTTAGAACTGTACTTCTCTTCACCCCAAGGAGAGATAATGTAGAGCATACAAATTATTATCTTAGTCTTGATTCTTTTTTATTTTCTTATAGGCTCATCATTTATCTGGTGTGCTGTGCTTAATAGGTAGACTTCCTCACTTTGTGGATGGAAATTGTCCTAGACACAGTAGTAAAAGCAATCCAACTTACATTTGACCATCTACTGCTGGACATTGTGCCTGTCCTTAAATGTAGTTTGTATACCCAGAGAGACTCCACTGGAAGAAACTGATTTTCCTTTCTTCTAGGCTGGGATGGGGGCTTGTGTTTCCTTCCCCACTCAGCTCTAGGATGTCATCTGGCTTAGACCTGGGCAGGCCCTGTGCATGCTGCCATGGTCTTTATGGGTTCATATGTGTATCAGCCCTGTTGTGTCTTAGAAGGCCTTGTTTCTTTGGTGACTTCCATTCCCACTGGCTCTTACAATCTTTCTGCTTCCTCTTCTGCAAAGATCACCAAATAATGAGGGAGACAAAGTCCCAACTAGACATCTCTTGCCACAAATGAATCCTTCAGTGCCACTAATGGGTTCCATCTAACTGAGTTGTTGACCAAAGGGACCCCATGGAAATCTCCATACAATTCAAGCTATTGACAAGGCTCCTGGTTCTTCTCCATAAACTGACAGTAAGGTCTTATTGCTAAAGACAACGCCTACATAACTCACTGAACACAAAGTCGAGTTAGTGCCTCGCTAGAGCCTTCACCTCTGCTAATGATTTTTCACTGTGCTGGAAAGGACTCTACATGCTACCCGAGAAAAAAAGATGAATACCAAGCCAGTTCCAAACTCTTCAGTCTACAATGGTGGCCCCACTGCATGACCTGCTGGTGCAACAGTGGCACACAGCTTGTAGGAGTAACCAACCACTATATGATTGAATTTAGGGACACTCCATGAGATGGAGCATGGCACTGCTCTGGTAGTCAAGAACCTGAGACTACCCAGGCCATGGACATAGGGAGAATCCAAATACTAGTTGTAAAGGAACATAGCAAAAACAAATAAATAAATGACTCATGATGACATTCTGCTACACTCATAGATCAATGCCTTGCTCAGCCATCATTGGAAAAACTTCCTCCTGAGATAGATGGGGACAAACACAGACTCACAATGAACAATGTACAGAGAATGAGAAACCCTGGAACTCTCAGTCCTAGCTGGAATCAACTACTAAAGGAAGTAATCTTAAAAACAATCTGTGACTCTATCTTAGATGAATCCATTACACATAATTCATGTTACACTTATACATATCTCTATTCTTACAAGTGATACACAGACATACAAAATATATCTCACATGTTCACATTACACACACGCTATTCGTAATTAAAATGATGTATAGACACACATATCCTAAACACAAAAGCAACAGTCTTCTTAATTATTCTAACCAAACATTTTGTTTGCATAACCAAATCGTATTTTAAACCTATTATAACATGTCCATCTCACTTAAGGAGAGACAAAAGTGGTAAGTAATCAGCCTAAAAAGTTAGTAGTAACTGTCTACTAACTTTTCAAGTGGTGTGTTATTTTTAACCTTATTCAATGGAAAGAGGGTCCAGCCTTCTCTAAGTGAAGGGGTTCAGAGAAAGACACTCCTTTGAAGTTTTTTTACTTCTCACCTGATCACCCCCATTGTTTCAGAATCCCTGAATTTTGAACTTAGATAAGCTGCCTGCCAAAACATAGGAAAGCTCCTAGAGTGAAATCCTTAGAGATTCTGTAGTCCTGAGAGAATAATGGGTATGAAGACGAGCCTTGATGTTATGAATGAGGCAACTTAATGAGTACAAAACTGCTTGAGCACAAAACCTGTTGTGTTTGTGGAAAACATAAACTTGATTCTGAGTTTTCGAGGGCCTTTTTGATTATCTTGTAAATACACTTACCTGAAATCTGTTGACTTCTTTAGTTAGATTCTTAGTGGATTGATAAAAGAACCTATTTGCTGTGGATATTGCTCTATATAAATAAAACACTGATGGCCAGTGACCAGGCAGGAAGTAGGTTGCCAGGCAGGAAGTAGGTAGGACAAGGAGAGAGGAGAATTCTGGGAAGCGGAAGGCTGAGGAGGGAGACACTGCAGCCACCACCAGGACAAGCAGCATGTAAAGACTCTGGTAAGCCACCAGCCATGTGGCAAGGTATAGATTTATAAAAATGGGTTAATTTAAGATAAAAGAACAGTTAGCAAGAAGCCTGCCATGGCCATACAGTTTATAAGTGATATAAGCGTCTGAGTGATTATTTTATAAGTAGATTGTGGGACTGCAGGGCTTGGGGAACCTGAAGAGAAGCCCTCCAGAAACACCTATTCTTATAAAATGCTTTACTATAAAATAGAAACAATATGCCTTGCTGACCTCCTGTGCTTGGCTTATTCATTCAATAGGCCTTTATTAGTCAGATGATGTTGTAAGGCACTTGGTGAGATCTTAGAAAGCTGGAAATGAATGGGGTACTCTTTGCCATTGAAACCTTTACATTATCATGGGAAGGCTTGTGTGTGAATGCATGTTGTAACAGCATGTAAATACTGTGACTGATACATGTCTGGTATGTGCGTGGGGAAGAAAAAGCCCTACGATTGCTATATTCTTAGTTATCAAATTGACCTCATCTGGAATTAACTAAAACACAAGCAGCTGGGTACACCTGTGAGGATTTTTTTTCTTGATTCAATCATTTGAGGTGGGAGGATCTGCTTTTAATCTGGGTCTTCTGCAGTGGGAAGGTCTGGACCACACCTTTGGCTGGCAGCCTATATAAAGGCCATTGTCCTCTTTGCTGCCAACTCTTGCTGTCAAGTCCATTCCCTCAGTGGCATTGGAACCCAGTTCTTGAGGATTCTGGCATATACTGAACACTGAAGACCAGCTGAGATATCCAGACTTGTGAACTGAATGATAGTGGATTTTTGGAACTTCTGCTGGTAGACAGCTATTATTGGACTAACTAAACCACAGACCACAGACAATATGCCATTTTAATAAATCCCATATATGTGTATGGGATTTATACACACACATATATGGGATTTATGCATATATACATACATGTATACATTGGATTTATTCTATATATTTATATCTTTTTCATATATATATATATATACATACATGCACACACACACATACACATTCTATCAGTAAGTTCTGTTCCTCTAGAGAATTCTAACTAATACAGATTTTGGTACCAGAAGTGATTCTAGAGCATCAGAAGTATAAGTATGAATTTTTAAAGTATCTGGAATAGACATTCCAATTTGCCGACACCTGCAGTACCAAAGCTGTTCCTAGAAGCTTGGAGAGTACTGAGAGCCCATGGTGTGAACTATTTTACAAACTTAAGGAGACGAATGCATTTGATTATCCTGATTCACCAATTATGAGACAAAAAAGATTTGATGACTCTGTATATAAAACTTTTGACGATTTGTGGAGAAATAAGGAAAATGATGGTGCTGGATGGTTGCTCCTAGCATCCCTCTGGATAAATTGACAAAGGAAAAGAATGAGCGCTATGATGAAAATTAATCAAGTTCTAGCATCTCCTAATGTTGCAAAGGACAACAATGAACTGGTAGGCAAACTGACTGGTTCCAGATGCACGTAATTTGTCTCAAGTTTTCCAGATATGCTCTGGAAGAGATCTTTCCTTCCAGCAGCCACAGTGCTCAGGCTGTAGTATAAGGGTGGCTGAACTACAGTGAAAATTCAAGCCTCAGAGGTGTTGATAGTTAAAGTTAGAGCATTGATTGGTAAAGAATGGGATCCTATAACTTGGGATGGAAATGTGTGGGAGGACCCTATTGAAACTGAGAACTTGGTAAGTTCTGATTTTCAAGGGTTTATCTCACCCAAGGAAGTAGTTGCTCCACCCTCAGCAGAAGATATACTCCCATAATCCCCTGACATGCTGCCTTTTCCACCTTGACAGAGGAAATTAATCACTCACTATTTGTTATGCCAGTAGTGACTTTCACTGAAGGAGATGCTAGGCAAGTTAATATATGTCTGTCAGTGTAGACAAAATTCTAAATGGTCTTATTAAATAAGAAACACAGAGCCAAATACAGAGGTACAGCCTAAGAGATCAGAGCAAGAGCCATGACTACTTTAGCTTACCACTCTCTGTCCTCCTTCCCCTGAGAGAGAGGCCTTCTTCCTGTGTGTCTTGTGTTTTATTGCTTTCCTGTTCTGCCTTCTCATTGGCTCTAAGCCCAGTCGCATGACTTCCTCATCACTGCCTGTCCATACAGTCCTCCTGGTCTCTGTGGCTGATACTGGGAATAAAGACTGAAGGGTCACCACACTTGGCTGTGTCCTTGACCACACAGAGACACTGCCTGCCATGTGATTAGATTAAGGGCCTTGGCTACCACCACCTGACTTCTATTCCTGGTTCGCTAATGACCTCTGATCTCCAGGCAAACTTTATTTATTAACATACAAATAAAATAACATTTCAGCACAATTAAAATATCACCACATCTCAAGGACCAATAATCTCACCTCTAGACCTATAACCAGACTTAAGCCTAAGCAGACCCCTAGAGGGGAGAGAAAGTGTAGTCCACGAGGAAATGCACTACACTATTAAAGAGCTCAGTGAGTTGGTGAAGTCATTCAAGCAGAAGTCCAGAGAATATGTATGGGAATAGTTTAAGGGTGTGGAATAATGATGGAAGAAACTGAATCAGGCCAAGTTTATTGTTATGGGTCCACTGAGTGGGCTTAATACAGAAGCTCGCACGGTTAAAAAAAAGTATCAAACGTTTGTTTGAATGGTTGGCTGAAGCATTTGTCTTAATTAAAAAGCCTATTAAAAAGGAGTTGGAGATGCCTGATATCCCCTGTCTTAGTGTTGGTGAAGGGATTTTAAGGCTCAGGGAATTGCAATGCTAAAGTGGGTACACTGTGTAAAATTTAGTTCTGCACAATGGGAAGGCCCAGAAGACATGCCCTTCACTAATCCCATAAGACACAAAATAGTGAGAGGGGCACCAGCCCATCTGAAGAGCTTTGTTGTCGCCCTATTCACTGTGCCAGACTTTAGGGTTGGGCTGCTGCTGCTCAGTTGGGTGAATTAAGTGCAGTGGGTTTAATTGGGCCCTGAAGTAGCAGAGGCCAAACGACAGGAGCGCGTCACCAAAGGCAGGTGATTGTGGTTATCATAGTGGGCATCGCAGACAAAATCACATCCATAATGGCTTAGCCCACAATGGGCAGTACAGGCAAAATGAGTTCTATAGTGGCATGACTCATATAGACCCTTGATACTGGTTAATCAGTCATGGCATTTCCAGGCATGAAGTAGATAAGAAGCCTGCTGAACTTTTGTGTGATCTGAATAAGCAGAAAAATTCTCAAACAAATGGAAGAAAGGCTAATTAGATCGTGCGAAAGGGAATCTTGGCCCATGAAACAGTTTCCAGGCTTGAGCCCATTTGCAGACCCAGAACCTCTTGAATGAAGGGATGCCAGGTTCCCCTGAGGAAGGACCATGATAAAATATCTCAAAGTTTTACTGTTAGCCTTTCTCCAATCCTTCCCTAGAGGAACTTAATGCCCTTTACAAGGGTGACTGTACACTGTGGGGAAAGAAAACAATCAGACTGCCCAGGGTCTGTTGGATACCAGTTCTGAACTGACACTGATTCTGGAAGATCCCAAGAAACATTGGCCCTCCAGTTAAGTCAGGGGCTTGTGGAGGTCAGGTGATTAATGGAGTTTTGGCTGAAATCTGACTCATTGGAGGTCCAGTAGATCCCTTAACTCATCCTCTGGTTAATTCCTCAGTCCCAGAATGTATAATTGTGGTAAATATACTTAGAAGTTGGCGGAATCCTCACATTGGTTCCCTGACCTATCTGGTGAGGGCTGTTATGGTTGGAAAGGCTAAATGGAACCTTTAGAGTTGCTTCTGCCAGGGAAAATAGGGAATCAAAAATGGTGTCACATCCCTGGAGGAATTGCAGAAATTTGTGCCTCCATCAAGGACTTGGAGGATGCAGGGGTGGTGATTCCCACCACATCTCCCTTTAACTCTCCTTTAAGTCCAGTGAAGAAGACAGATGGATCATGGAAAAGGACCAGTGATCCTTAAAAATATTGAGCTTGGCTTTTTGTGACTTGGCCTTATTGGGTTGTTTGACTAACTGGCAAGGACCTCAAGATGAGAACACTTGCAATGCTGGTTTGAGTTTCAGACAGTGCTGAATAGTTTTGTTTGAACTTGATTATCAAGAAGTATCCAACACTCAAAGTGTTCATCTCAATTAATATTGAAAGAATATAAAATTAAACTACACATGACATAAACATTACTCTTTTCTCTGGAAATGTCTTTTAGACTCCAAAACTGGCAGGGAATTTTTTTTGGCTCTGCGATTTCTGTTCCTAGCTGTTTTCACAAAATGCAAACACTTGCAAAAACATTGTAATGAACCTCAGTACTCAGTCATGTTCAGTAAGACCTCAAAAGATTTTTGCTTTGAACTTGGCTCTCCAGACAGGCTACCTTCGGGAGAATAGACGGTATCTTCTTACTCTCTGTGATGTGGGTTGGCCCTTTTGAGGGTCCCAATGAAAGCTTTGTTCTATGCAGCACATCGAGTTCACTTCAGGGCTAAGAGTTAACAGAAGCATTTCTCCTTATAGAGAATCCTGGGTCTGTGGTCCTCATAGGGACAAGAGCTTTAGACCATGAAAGAAAAACTGTGCTGCATCAAAGACACACTGAGACTCACCATTAGGCCCAGAGTTGAGGCCCTTCCTTGGATTATGTTTCTTTAGGTTGTCGGGTCTGGCATCACTTGGTGGTTTTGTCCTTAATATGTTTACTCCACTGATTACTTTGTAATTCTGTACCACTGAAATGAATCCATTCCAGGTTTGTTTCTTAAATACATGGTACAATCTTTTTGAACTAAACTCACAGTAAATGAATTTTCACATGGAAGTTTAAGATTTAACTGATAGAATCTAGACAACTGTATCCCCAGTTAGAGGAATATGACGACAAAGATGCATTCTCTAAGCCACTTCCTCCACATCCTCCCCCACCGCATTTTGTCTCTAAGTTTTCTACAGTATCCTGGGTAATGCCTGATGCAAGCCACCTCCTTTTCTGGAGAAAACTGTTCATTTCAAGCTCTTCTCAGCACGGCCATGGAGCTGGTGGACCTGAGGCCTCTTCTTAATAGAAACTTTTGACTGGTTTCTCTCCCTTGGTTTTATTCATATATCTTACTTTTAGTGTAATTTTGTTTGCCTAAGATCTGGTGACCACTATACACCACAATACAAATGGAGTCAGCTTTGTTTTATTTTTTTAAATTTATTTATTTATTACATACACAGTGTTCTGTCTGCATGTATACCTGCAGGCCAGAAGAAGGCACCAGATCTCATTACATGTGGTTTGTGAACCACTATGTGATTGCTGGGAATTGAACTCAGGACCTCTGGAAGAGCAGCCAGTACTCTTAACCTTTGAGCCATCTCTCCAGCCCCCATGTAGTCAGTTTTAAATGTCTGTCTCTGCCTTGTATTAAGATATAATTTTTTGTTGCTGTTTCCTAGGCATAAAATTGGGATGCCATCCCCATCTCTTGCCATTAGAAGCTCCCTGATTCTGTCATTTTGATTTGTTCAAACAGCTACAATCTTTGTCATTCTATATGCTAGCTACACTCTCTGCTATTTTTTCCATCAAATTAGAACTGTATGTTTCGCGGAATAGTTCTCATTTGTTCAACACCAACTGTGGGATGAATCAGGTGCCAGGCTTGGCACTCTGTCCTGTCAATGGTAATGAGATGAGTATGCCTTCCCTTGGGGAAGGTTCAGTGGGTACTTATATGAGACCAAGACCATAGGACATGCAGAAGCCATATGGCCAAGCAGACATATCTACTATGTGCTAGGTACCCAGATCCCAGAGTCCTTGCACAAACAATGCCAATCCTGCTTCAGGGAACTGGCCTTAGTTCATTAACTCCTACATCTGAACTCTAGACCTACAAAGTGAAGAAGCAGCAGCTGTTGGAGTGTATGAAGCAACTTTGGGTCAGGCAGGTAGGGTAGCCACTGCTTTGGGGTTCAGTGCAGAGTGCTGAGAAAAGGGACAGGGATGGGAAGTGGAGTGAGCATTTCCAGCTCTGCTATCTACTCCGCCAATGTGGCTCAGAACTGCAGTTTCAAATATTCCAGTAATTCCAAGTTTGCCTGGCAACTGGGGTACATTTCACACAAGTTTTAGCAATGTGAAACATTTTATCAGTTTGTTTAATATTTTGTCCTAGGCCCCGTAAGTGTTGGGGTTTGGTCCTAGGACCCAGCAGTGTAGTAGAAGCTACTTCAGCAGAATACTCCTTAGCTATAAAAAGAAAATAAAATTAGAACACTGAGAGACAAAAGGGTGGAGATGTTGTAAATTATTATTCTGAGTGAGGAACCCAGGCCCTAAATGACACATTCTCTGCATTTTCTCTTTTATGTAAGATTCAAAGTACTAGCTTGGAATCTTCAGATAAGTATGTTTAAATTAGACAGTTCACAGAAGCCAGGGAACTAGCAAGGGACCATGGGCATGGGATTTCAGGTGAAGTGGAATAAAACACAGGTGGTATATGAAGGGAAAAGAGGAATATAATAATAATAATAATAATAATAATAATAATAATAATAATAATAGTAAAATGTTCATTGGGATGATAGATGGAAAGGCAGGGTAGATGAAGGGTTATGTGAAAGGGTAACCAACATTAAAATCCTTTGAAAATGCTATATTGAAACCAGTATTGTAGAAGCTTCTTAAAATAAACATAGGTACATATATAAAAAGAGTTTAAATAGTATTACTCTATAAAAGCAGGAAAATGTTTCTCCTAGACACTATGGGCTGTCAAATAAAAGGCCTGGTTCCTGGTATGGTTTACCTCTTTTCACCTTGTTAGTCAGTGGGATCTCATAGACTCCCTAAATATCACAGTCTATTTTCATTGTTCCTAATTATGCTCTAGAATTTGATAGCAAGACCCCATTGCTGAAGATATCATATACTTAAGTTACATGGCTTTGAGAAATCAACTGATGCCTACTGACTTGGAAGCCTCATTCCCAGCTTTCTGGGATCTAAGTATGGTCTTGGGGGAGAAAAGTCATCAGCGGTCTTGCTCAGCTATAAACTCCAGTAGTATAACTACTGACTGTCTTGACAAAACCTACCTACTGGCACAATAGTGGCTTCAATGTTATGGGAGTAACCAACCACTTTCTGATTAGATTTAAGGCCTACTCCTCAAGATGGAATTAATGCCTGGTACCATTAACTGGTCTCCAAACCAATGTTGGGCTAGGTCATAGGTCCTAAGGGAGAACCAAATACAACGATTCTGTTCAATTGATAGAGCATTTAACTGACCCTTAAGTCCTCATCTTTACACCCCTGTATTAGTACACCTCTCAGCTCTCACCAGGGAAGCTTCTCTTTGCAATAGATGGCAATGAACACACAGAGCTACCACTGTCAACATGCAGAGAAGAGTATACCACAGAGTACTCAGTTCTGAATGGGATATCTATATCACACCTCTCCCTTAAGGCCCAGCAATCATCATGGGCAAGAGAGTGGAACAATTCTAAGAGCCAGAAGCAGTAGACATATGCAGTGCAACAGGATTTTATGGATTTTACAGGATTACTGCACATAGGAAACCACAGTGGCCATGCCTGCATGTAAAAGATGTGCACAACCAAAACCTCATCATGGACAGTGGAACTCATAAAAGTCCACCATTGCCTGAAATTCTATTGCAATTGCTGACTGCCGGGGTGGGGGTAAATTGTCTTCAAGGATTAAACTCCTGAAAAGCTACCATTATCTAGCAGATAGTCCTTTAACTATGCACATACAGGCAACACCAAGAAGACTGTGTATAAAAAATAAAACAAAAGGAGAGCTCACAAAGCTGGGAGGAAAGGAGCATGGTAAAGGGTTAGGGGAGAAATTAGAGGAAAGGGAATGTGGGGTAGATTCAATCATAACTTATATGCCCATGAGAAATTCTCATAAAATAGATATATCAACAATTTGCTTTTTAAACATTAAAAAAAAAAGGGCCAACACAGGAAATGGGTGAATTTTCTGACAATAAGGCATATGATGGGAGGGGCCAGAGAATCATGAATTGTGCAGCCGGACCGAAGGTAATGGTGTGGCAGTACAAACATGTGGGGTCAGGAGACTCTTCCCGAACAAATGAGAACAGAGATAGGACGTGAGAAGAATAAAATATTACTGGGTGATGTTGGGGGACAGGAACAGAATATCTGAGAGCAGCTTGAGGGAAGAAGAAAGGTCATGGGCAGGGGGAGGAGATGCAGAAACAAAGACCCACCTGACTGCTGGAGCCTGCAGGGTGGTGGCTGTCACTAGAGAGCTGGGAGGTTCGTAAGCAAAAATGTCTGTGTGCTCAGGGACAGTCGTGCTGAGGATGCTTTTAAGCCCTGTATCAGGCCCTGATAATTCTTGCTTCTCACCATTCGTTTCTTTCTCGTTCTGAAATTCCACAATGTATTAATTGCCTCTTTATTTAGTATTAGTCTGCCTTCCATTTACTGTTGAACTTTCTCCAAAAAACTTAGTTGTATTACAAAACCCTAAAAATGGCCACCATAGACTCATATATTTGAATGCTTAGGGAGTACATTAGGAAATGTGGCCTCGCTGGAGGAAGTGTGTCACTGGAGGAGGGTTTGGGGTTTCAGATGCTCAAGCCAGGCCAGTGTCACCAGCTCTGCCTGCTGCCTGCAGATCCTAGTGTAGAACTCTCAGCTCCTTCTCCAGCATCATGCCTGCCTGACACCATGCTTCTCACAACAATGACAATGGATATCAAGTAATTCAGATATATCTGAAATTTGAAATTGATCTTTTTGCTGTTAAATACAAAAGGAAATCAGAGGTAAACATCAAAAATAGCAAATGCAAAATTAGGTTTCCATGTATAGGTTAATAGAAATATGTTTACTTAAATGCAGAAAAATGCCTGGTGGTATTATTTACCTGAAATATCAATCACAATTTAAAATGAGAAGAGCACAGGTTGAGGACACTAGAGACAGGATCCCTTGGTATTTTAGGAGCTTTTGTATCTCATGGATCAGTTTTCTCCACATTCAAATTTGAGTCTCAGTTCAGGAAGCTAGTCACTTTAGCCATTTGGTCATTTTGCAAGGCATAGGTTAATTTAATTTTAAAAGAATACATTGTGTATTTGGTTTGAATTATGAGGTTCACACTCCTATTTTACTGACCTCAGAGAGTTTATCCAGGTACTTTACAGATTCCAAAGTGACATCTATTGATTTTTTTAAAAGCCTAATGAAACAGAATTTAAAGGCTTAAAGATTTCAAACAGTAAAAATTCAAATTGCCAACTGGTTTTTATGAGGTCAGTGTTATAATTAGGTTACCACAAGATTAAATTAGAACTCTGAAAGTGTTCTTCACTCTTCTGGAAATGTGACTGGCATTTATCATTTTACATAGACTGAAGGACTGGGGACATGATCATGAAAATAATACCATTCATAAACAGAGCTTGATAATATCTCATTCTAATACTTAAAGCTTGCACTCAGGTCTCTCAGTTCTGCCCAAAAAATAGAGTTTAATAACAGGAATATATTTCTGTCAATTTTAAAATACAGTTTGTTGTAAAATTAAGTATATATACAGAAAAATCACTTGGATCACATACTCGTCTTGCTTAGTCAACACTGAGAGAAATCCACCGAGGTTAAGAACTTGACCTTTACCAGATATCTGTGCCTCAGTGAGTGACATCCTGCATGTAACCCCCACCTCCCATCATAGACAAGTAGGAGTCTGACTTCGTAGCCCATGACTGTCCAATGTAAAATGTCTCTACAAGTGTGAGCTGTGGACTCTGGAGCTGGCCTCTGTCACCTCTAGGCAGTCAGAGGTGTCCTTCAAGCCCTTTGCTATATGTCCCCTCCCTCTCTCACATTTTGTTACAGACAGTTTTCCTGACACATGACTGCTTTTTTTTTTCTCTCTGCCCTCTGGCTTTGTTTGCTTTAGTTTCTCACTTCAACTTCTCCATTCTCCACGTAACTGGTCTTCTTAGTCTCTTTATAACGTTTCCTACTTTACATAAAATTCTGTCTTTTAAAAAAGGCCTCGTTTGGCCAGGCGGTGGTGGCGCACGCCTTTAATCCCAGCACTCGGGAGGCAGAGTCAGGCGGATCTCTGTGAGTTCGAGGCCAGCCTGGGCTACCAAGTGAGTCCCAGGAAAGGCGCAAAGCTACACAGAGAAACCCTGTCTCGGAAAAAAAAAAAAAAAAAAAAAAAAAAAAAAAAAAAAAAAAAAAAAAAAAAAAAAAAAAAAAAAAAAAGGCCTCGTTCTTATTTATTTACTTTTTATTTCAACCTGAGACTTATACTATTCCCTCCTCCCTTGGGGGAAATGTTTCAATTCAAACAAAATAGCCATAAAAATGAGTCACATCTCCTCATGCTGTCCCTTCTCTTATCTACCATTCACTCATGAAGGTCATCAGGATCACCATAGCCCCAAATGTGGAGCCTCTTGTTTCTAGCTTTGCCCACCCACTTTTGTTTTCCATGGCATTGAAGAAAATCAAAGCATTTCAATGTTTTCCCCTACTTGAGTACTCACTTTTGAGAAAGTAGGCACAAGGAAACATTTTAAATCCTTCAAAATTGAACATTCTTAATGAAAGTCACTATTCTCATAATTATTCCTGCTCATTTTCATTATTACTAAATGAACTCTTGAATGTGACATCAACAACTTGGAAGAAAAATGTAAATTATTTTTATTTAAATTTAGAAATTGGTTATTTGCATAGAGACTGACTGTTTCACCATCCTTTAAAACTTTTTTATCTTTTTATTTTTGGTGTGTGTGTGTGTGTGTATGTGTGTGTGTGTGTGCATGTGTGTGTGTGTGTGTGTGTGCACGCGCGTGCGTGTGCGTGCATGTGTGTGTGTGTGTGTGTGTGTGTGTGTGTGTGTGTGTGTTGCCTGCCCGTGTATATATGTGCATGCAGTGCCCTAGCAGAGGAGAGAAGAGAGTACCCGATGCCCTGTTACTAGAGTTTCACATGGTTTCAACCACTCAGCTATCTCTCCAGTCCCCATTTTGTTCTTAAGGGCAATTTAATTCATCCTAAAGTTATTTCATCCCAGCGCAGACACATCCTACTACACTAGTAACCCTTAAAAGCAGAGTGAATCACAATGACTGTGTCATAATAGCACCACTGGTTTTTGTTTGTTTTGTTTATTTGTTTGTTTTGGCTTTGGTTTGTTCAAGTATCTTCTCTCCTAGATAAAGGTGGCATTTGTGGGAAAAGGTGGTCTGAGGTTACATCTATCCATAAAATTATGGACCAATTCTCCAGACATGAATTTCACACTTGATATAAAAGAACATTGGAGCAATTGACACAGAAGCAGGGTCTGTTCATATATGCAAATGTGAACACAGACCATGTTCAACTTCCTAAATGCACCAGTGACTTTAAAGCCCTTTGAGCTTGCCAACCCTGCCCAGGTATGGACAATCTTGCTCTTAATTTTCCACTGGTCGGAACAGATAACATGGCTTATCATCTTGGACAACAGTAGGTGCTGCCCATATCGTCTACCAAGTTCAAAAAGCTGGATTTCATTCTCTCCACCTCCTGTGAAGATGATTTACTTACTCCATGTGAGGATGCAGTAGGAAAGCAGAATATCAACCGGAGTCCATCTCTATTACACAAACTTGCCATAGGAAATTAGGCCCCGACACACTGCTGACAGCTGTCTCTTTGACAATACAGCATACATTTCAGTGGCTGGCATCCTTAGTGCTTCTCTTTGGAATTATCATGGTTCCCTGGGTTTGTTCTGTTGTGTCTTAAACAAGATTTTCTGTATTTCTGAGACCTCCTCCTTATCCAGCTTCATTAATACGGTAATTGACTAAGTCTTCAAAACTAAGTTTGAAAACAATTTCAAGCATGACTCTGCCTTTGCCCTCATAGCACACATGCTGTGACTACAACAGTTCTCAGTGCTTTTGCTTTCTCAGTGGCTGCTGAGTAAAGGAATGAAAGCCTGGATGCTTTTTTCTCTTAGCTCTTTCCTGTGGCAGCTTGATAGTACATGTGTCAAAGAAGTTCTGTTCTTGATCCTAATTGGGTCTGTCTGTTCTCCCATGGCAAACATTTTATAATGAGGGTAAGCTCTTGTTCAACTATTTGTCCTGACACCTACAACTGTCTTGATACCTAACTGAAATAAATGATGATGACATTTTATGTTCTGCTTGGGTTTAGGAATGGCTTGGCCAATTGTGTTGACTTCCTCTCCTTCTGTGAGTGGCAAATAACTCAGGAACTTCTTAAGAAGGCATTCTGTGCTAGCATTATCATTCAATTTTATTTTAATAGGGTGGGAAGTAAGAATATTTCAGTGAGGTAGGACATGAAATTTTCTTTGTAGGAAATTAGTACCAGAAAGATCTTAGACATATACAGTGTAAATAAATGCATCCTAATGAGAGAGCCAGTCTGTACTTTGTCTAAAGATCAGTAAGAGATGAATAAAAAATATTTATTGATTGAAGCAAGAGATGCAAATGAGAGTTAAAATGCAAATGGAATGAGGAAAGGGTAAATTTAGATCTGCAATTAGAATATTCTCTATTTACCGAGGACACTTTTTTAAGTGTAAAATATCTAAGACTGTGGCAAAGGCCTCCTTTGCTGACGGCTCATGGGATCTTGTAGGGGCCACTTCACCCAGCCTCTCTCTCTTCAACTTTCTCTGAGTTCGTAATTTATTTTCTCATCCATATTTAAAACCTTTTTTAACCTCAGCTGTGATTATATTAGAAATTCATGGTAAGTGAAACCATGTTTCAGGAAATACCTTTTCTTGTTTTTGTTTTTAAGGGCATAGTTTCCCTATTCCTGCCCTTCCCCTCCTCCACATGCCCCTTTCTTCCTCTTTTCTACCCCTTTTACCCTCTTTGTTTTTCAAGGGAAATTGAATTTGGGTGTTTTTGGTCCCTTTCTAAAAGGTAATTACCAAAATATTATGCTATTTGGATGACTTGATATTTAAAATACTTGTCTTTAAAGTTAAGAAAATGTGGACTGAAAGCGTTGTATTTCCTTAGCACCCCCAGGGGGCGGGAAGGAGAGATGCAACATTTGGAAGTCTGAAGAAGCTTTGACAGACATGTGGAGCCCAGCCCTTCACTGGGTTATTCTTCTGACTCTAAAAATCAGAGGTCATACCTCTTGTCTTTGACTGTTCACTTGGCCGAGGGCACATTTGTGATCCTCTCTGCCAACTGCTCTTTTTCCTGTATTATCAACTAGAGACTTTTAATTTTAAGCTCTTCACTTACTGGAGCCCCAACTCAATGATTTGTGGATGAGGCTTGTAGCCAGATTCCAGTGTGTGAAACAAATGGCGTGTGGGCTCTCTTGCCATTCTAAATAGCAGAGATGGATTCTCAGATAATGCTGGTATTTATCTGAGACTGGCAGGGCACTGGAATGGGAAGGCATGAGCTATAGTAAGCTCTGGTGTATCAACAAGGATAAGATAATGGAAAAATCTTCAAAGGCAAAAGCGAAAAACTTCACTGGTGTTAGAGACCTTTAGAGGACTTGGTATCAGCTCAATGGTAGAGGTGCTGTTGCTGGGCAAAGGTTCTGTTGAGACTTTCCTGTATGGACTGTTGGGTTTTAAAGAATGTTAACTTTGTACCTAAGTCAGTGGACATATGAGAGGTCTCCGAAGTACGGGTTGTGTGTCTAATAAGACATTTCTTCTGAACTTTTAAAACACCCTTTGCATTGACAGAAAGGCATAAGTCCTTCACACTTCCTTACCTGCCTACTTTAATTCTGTGTGAGCCTCATGAGGATGATTTTATATTGGTATTGTTACCATTTGCCGTCATTTGCTATTGTGTATGCACTCACAACTGTGGCACAGTTGGAAGAAGCAAGGGTGTCAAGAAGCCTATTTATTGTCTGTTGACACTCGATCATCAAGAAAATCCTCAGTCGTCAGCAAGTCTTAGCAGAAGATTGGCGTCATCTAGACAAATTGGGAAAACCATTGTTTCCTAGCTGGAAGGAATAAAGGGCATCTCTTCAAGGAGCAGCTGAGAACTCTGAAATTGTACTTCAAGTCCTCCAGTGTTCAGAGACCCACCTTACAGGCTTCACACAGTCGCCACTTAGCATATTTATCACCAAAAGCAATTTGTCATCTTGTTCTCATTCTCTGGGCAACTGAGGTGAAAGGGAAGAAAATTAGCCATGAGAGAGACACACTGGAAGGGTCTACAACATTCTTGGGTTAGTTGTTCAACTATGAGAGACTAAGTGGTCAACTTGGTGACTCAAGTTAAATTTCCTCATTTTTTAGAGGACTTCTATGAATTTTATTTCTCCAAATTGCTTATACTTTAAGAATGCAGGGCTATTGTATCTTTGTTGTTGCTGCTGTTGTTTTGTTTTGTTTTTGTTTGTTTTTTGAGGCAGGGTTTCTCTGTGTAATAGCCCTGACTCACTCTGTAGACCAGTCTGGCCTCGAACTCACAGAGAACCACCTGCCTCTGCCACCTGAGTGCTGGGATTAAAGGTTCTAGCCTATCTTTTTGACTGCCTTGTATATTGAAATATTCTGTAATCTTAGAAGCATTTGGAGACTTTTAAACTCTAATATATTGATTTTTGTGTGTTTATACTAGTGAAAACCATGATTTGGGAAGAAATATTACCACATTGATCTGTACTGTTTGAATTTTCAGAAATATCAGCCTGCTATTGACACGAACATTCTACCTTTATTTCCCTCAAGGCTTATTGTTCAGAACATGTAAAAAACAAGCATCAAAAACCATCATTAAACCAAAGAAAACCCCCACTTTTTAAGGGAAGTAAGCCTAATTTTGAATGATAAACGACTTTTGATCCTAGTGTGGTGATAGAGTGTCAGGCTGGCTGCAGCCGCACTGATGCTTCATTTAGTGCCACCCCTCACAGCTTCAATTTCTCAACGTATCAAACTGGCTGGAGGATGTCTTGGCCTTAAATTGTACTAAGAAACAAAAATGAACAAACAATAACAGTCCAATGAGATAACATGTATGAAGGACTTTAAAAAGTCACAAGATATGCTGTGAAAACCATTTTAAGCTTCATTCATGGTTATTTAGCTATCTTTTAAACACATATGATATCCTAGAATTTATCAACTCATGGCATCACAGAATTTATTTACAAATGTTCCTGCATATACAGTCTAAAAATATAACTTATCCAAACCAACAACTTGATTGATAGTTTAGAATATATTTAATTTGGTGCTTTAAGTTTTATTGATCTCAGCCTCACTGGTTACCAGGGTTCGATGTTTTAGCAAAAGACACACATGATAGAGACTTGGCTAAGCACAGGCCACTATGTCTAGAAAGACTAAATGGAAAGACAAAATAATTAGTAATATGTTCTCTTTTCATAGGATGGTCTTAAGTCCAGATGTTAGAACTTCATGAAAATTTATATCACATGGAATTAGTGGCTTCATCTAATTTTAAGAACATAGAAAGTTAGTAATGGAAATTTTCATAAAACTGCCTAGCATTCTCCCCTAATATTGAATAAGCTTTACTGATTATTTGTTTACATGAACTGAAAAGTACTTACAAGATGTGTCTTTGTTTGGAAAGAAATGCTGTCTCCCTCAGAGAACCTGAGGTTGTCCAAGTGACAGCCTCACAGGCATCATGTGTGCGAGCAAGGGGGGGGGGGCTCATTGCCCTCTACAGTGACAGACTGTATTGTTCTTTCTGTCCCTTCCTGACATTTTCAACCTGCTTGCCTCTAGGGAGAAGACTCCAGTGGAGGACACTCTTTGAAATCCTACATGGAGGAAGTGAGTTTTAAGAGAACCTCACAAACATAGCATGTCATCAGTCTATCATGTGAGATGAAACACTCACCTGGGCTTTTCCCATCTGTCTTCCGGGCTCCTAATACACATCTGTTCACTGGCCATGTTTAGGAGAATACAATAAATAGTGTTATCAAAATTGCTTTTGCTCCTCATTGGTAGAGAGATACTTTCTATCCAGTTATCTGAAAATGAAGGAGAAAGTCCATGAACCTAGTGCTACCATATGTTTCCATTCACAAACATTTGTTCATATATTTGTAAATGATAAACATATGTTTTGTACTGGGAATGAGCAAAAAAAGGACAGACAGACAAGAAGAGAGAGAGAGAGTCTTACAATAGGTCAGTACTCATTCATGTGACAAATGCTTGTCATTGTGCTATTTGCTGTACCTATTAAAATGTAAGACACATTCTTGGAAAATGCCCCAGATTCCTGGGTTTATTTGTGAAGATACTGAAGTGTCCAGTTGCACAGAGCTTTGCCCTGACTGACAGGCATTTGGAAACCCTCAGAACTTTGGCAGAGCCCCTGAGACCTGAAGAAAACCCATGGCGATCATCAAGAAAGCAGTGTGAATCTGCTGAAAGTGAAGGAAGTTCAGGGATAGGACTCAACTCTTGGATTGAATGCTGCTTCTCACTTCTTCCAAATTCAAGAGTCTATTCGAAAGACCTCAGATCTCCTGAGCATACTGTGTAACTCCTATCAGGATAGTGCATGGGCACTGAAATTCTTACTTGCTTCCAAATATCACTAGGAGGGGGATGTGGAATACCCAGTCTCTATAGGTTTGCCTATCTATCCAGAGATAATAGAAATTTTTCAAAAAACACAGGAAGGAATAATGAATGATAGGAAGGAAATGGCTGGAAAGATGTGCAAGTTCACAAGCATCAAAATAAATGGGCAAAATGTGGTAGCATTGGAACATGAATACTAACTTTCACTTTGGTGATTTGATGTGAAGGCCTAGAATATATTTGAACAATTAATGTTACACACAGGGAGGACAACATAAGTATTTTTCCCAAATGCCTGCTAGTAGAGTAGTCATTTAGACTTTCATGATCACATAAGCTCTTGACTCCAGCCTCACCATTTGTTGGGGCTGAATGAGATGCTTCTGTGGAAGGCTGGGGATGCCTCTTGCTTCTGGTCTAAGACTGTGAAAGGAGATCACTGAGGCCTGTGTGATATGGGCTACATATCAAGAATAGGCATGTTAGAGTGAGTTTTGTTATTTGTGCCTTGGTTGGAAAGGCTTGCTGCTTGAGTGTGATTGCATCAACACTAGCTGGAAGATTCTTAGAAACAGGAACTCTCGGGATTCATCCAGTATCAAGTACTCACTCCTCTTCTTGCTAAGCTTGCTTAGGTCTCCATGGGTTGCTACATACCCTAAACTATGAAAAGCAGTTCTCTATCTAATTCCTTCCAGCGTGATTTCTAGAGACTAAAATCATACATTGTGGGGTCCCTAACCCCATTCTGTATTCTAGAAAAGGAGGCTAACTTCATTAATATATTGGAGTTTTGTGTACTCATCTGTTCTCAGTCATGTTTTGTTTGTTTATTGAAGTATAAATTTCTCTAGTTTATGAGATCCATTGCTGACTCTCTGCATGTACTTTACAAATATGTGTGAACCACCCAGTGTAAATGTTACCTATCTATTACCACGGTTCATGGTGATTTCACGGAATTTTCATTTCATATTAGTTGATGTTTAGATGTTAGCTATTCATAATCCAATAAATTATCATCACAGTAAAATTGTGTGGTCTTGATTAGTGACTTATGGATTAGTTAATAGGTTTTTTCAAATTTTTATGCATTCGTTCTATGGGAAATATGCATTAAAATTCTCCATTTGGAACCTGTTTACAATGTGAGACATAACATGGCATTATTTTCTATATATTTTTTTCTTGCTTAGGCTTTCATTTCATTTTTCTCTTCAGGTTGTAAAATCAGCAAAACAAAACAAACAACAACAACAAAAATTAGCACACACTAAAACTCAAATAAACCAAACTGTTGATGTTTTAATATATTTAACATTTCTTCTTAAACTTTGATCAACTTTTAACAGATCAAAGTCTTATTAGTTCTTTTGTTTTGTTTTGTTTTCTTTTGGTGGGGTTGTTGGTTTTTATTTTATTTACTTACTTAAATATAGTCATTAACTGTAACCACATTACATTAGGTAATTGTGTTGAGATCTAAATAGAAAAACTGAGGCAACATAATCTCCTTTGAAATTAAGCCTAAAATTATTCTGTATAATAATAAGCCTCATTTTTATTCTATATAGTCTATTTTTAATATATTATTTCAGTCTGGCATTTGGATTTTTCTTTTGGGCCAGGCAAAGAGTTGAGATAGGGTCTCTTTCTGCAGCCCTGGCCATCCTGTACCCCACTATGTAGACCAGGGTGGCCTTGAACTCACAGAAATATGCCTTCCTCTGCCTCCCAAGTGCTGGAACTAAAGGAATATACCATCAGATCCAGCTAGCATTTTGATCTTTGAGCAAATGAAAAAAAAATACTTTATGAGTCTGCTTTTCAAATCTTCAAAATAGCTCTGAAAGTTGAATTTAAGAAACTGCATGCTTTTCACAAGTGAGTCACCTGACAACTCAAGGTAGGAATGATTTCAAAATATAAACACTTTATTATTTGCCACAGTAAGGCTAATGCTTACTCAATGAAGTAAAAAAAAATATCAAATTTAAATATTTCTAAGTCTTGCCATGCCTTTAATAAAGAAACTAATGTACTTAAAATATCATGTTACCTAGAGGAATCATGAGGAATAAACATAATACAGTGTCTTGAAATGTCCTTGTTACTGATGGAGGCTATGGGGTGGACACAGACAGCTAAGAAGTACTAGCGACCTAAATAGTTAAGATGCTCCTGAGAACTACAGATTCAAGTCAGCAGTGTCTGGAACTTTCTGGAACGTAGTCACGACTTTATGAAGGTGGTGATGGCCAGATGACAAAATGGCAATCGTACAGGCAGTGTGAACTCACTCAGGGTGACAAGTGGCAGCTTTGCGGTCCCTGAGGGCGTCAGCCAGGAAATGCAGCACTGGAAGCGTGAAGATGTTCCCGACTCTTGGGCTTGGTCTGCCAGATGCACCATCTGAACTGGAAAGGGACTGCTTCCATGCAGCACAGCGATTCCAAATCTCTTCTTACACCCAGTCAGGCTTGTCTGGCTTCCTCAGGGTTGCAATCTGTGACCTTCAGTGAAAATGAGCTTCCAGCTATATTTCTGACTGAGAGGGCACATTTACTTACAGAAAGTAAGTAGTATACATTTTGTTCTTCAGATGTTTGGAAAATCAAAATCACTATCATTACTACCGTTGCTTATTCCCTTGATGGAACTAGACATATACATTATGTTTTGCAAAACAAAATCCTATTTTGCCGTTGATATTTGACATTTTTTGACATCCATTGTTAAATGACAGATCTCAAAAGGTTACATTCATAGCTCTCGTAGAAATGGAAAAAGAAGTCAGGGCTGGAAAGATAGCTTTAGTCCATCACCTGTGTGCCTTGTAAGTGTAAGGACAGTTCCATCCCCAGACTCATGGTAAGAAGCAAAACAACTAAATGTGATGGAGGAAGTTTGCAGCCACACAGCTGGAGAGGCAGTGACAAGTTTGACCGCTTGGGCCATCCTCGCCTACCTGATGAGCTTCAGGCCAGGGTGAGTTGACCTTGTCTCAAAAAGATATCGGGTGACACACGAGTAACTATACCTGAGGCGAGATTGTCCTCTGCCACCTTCTCCACATGTGTGCATCCACCACATACACGTGCACATGGACACACACATAGAGGAATGCATGTCAAATTTATAAAACCAATCATTTAATGAAGGAGCAAGTTAAATGTTATGACCATTCAAGGAGACTCCATTCATATAAAAGGGCAACTAAGAAACATTAAAATGACATTACAAATAGATACAAAAGTAGCAAAAATTAAACCCATTTCCCTAGGCTAACAATCAATTGCATTTTCAATGGATGCAGTTTGCATCTCCATGGACAAGAATCATTTGTGCCATTCCTGCTTCCTATAAAGTATACAGTGTGAAATAGCTGATGTCAAAGGACTCGTACATCCACAGAATCAAGGACTAGGGGGAATGCTAGAGAAGTGACTAATTTTTCATGGACTCCAGTAATCTTTCATTCTTTTCTCTGGGGAGGAAGTCATCAAGCAGAAAGCATTGCATAGTGCAGTGACATGCTTTCCCAGGGCTCGCTCAACACAGAAGAGCAAACAGGACAGACTCCGTTTTCTGAAATAGTATGAATTCATTTTATGCTTCTCTCTCTCTCTCTCTCTCTCTCTCTCTCTCTCTCTCTCTCTCTCTCTCTTTACAATTTATCATATTTTCTAGAATTTTGTGATTTTTTTCTTTTTTCCCTCAGAATCTATTCATTAAACGTTATAGTTCTCAGACTTTGTTAATTCTCTCTTCTTATTTTTTAATTGATTTTTACAGTTTCCAAATAATTGGGCTACAGAAATGCAATTTATGAAAAAGAAATTGATGATTTCAGACTAATCATATGAGACATTTTGTTAACAAGTGCTAAAAGGTAGTATTAGCTTTGCTAACTGTATAAATGACTTAGAGGAAATTTTACTTTAATAGAAATACAGAATTAATTCTTTGTCACTTGAAGCTGTCTATGAAATATATCCGGAACAGACTAATTTTACTTTATGTACATCATGCTTTAAACATACTACATTTATTTATTTCATATGTGTGTGTTGGCATGTATGTAGAGGCCAGAGGACAACTTTCATTTCTTTCTTTCCATCGTCTAAGTCCTAGGGATAAAACACAGGTTGTCAGGCTTGGTAGCAAATGCCTTTATTCACTGAGCTAACCCACTCGCTAGCCTTACATACATCATACTTTATGGATCATCATTCTGGAGGGGTTCTGTGACTTGAGAGTTCAAATGAAACCGAAAAAGTCTGTCTGAAAAATAAAATAGGAAACATCAGTACATTATTTGCACGTTCCTACCCAGGGGAAAAATAGTTAATTCAGAGTTAAAATGTTGCTTTCAACAAAGGACACTCTTTTACTCTCTAAATATACCGAACTTCTGTGGTCAGATTGTCATAAATCAGTGGTTTATAGAATTTGAAGAACCCAAAAATAAACTATCCATATGGAATAACAATACTGCTGGTTTATATAAAGCTCTTCCTCTGCTAGCAGAGAGAAGGATCTGTTGATTCAGGACGGGTAGCTGTTCTCCATATGACCCACGTCACTCGTTCCCACCACCATTCCCAGTCCCTGGGTACTTGCTGTACTTATGGCAAAAGTGTTTTAGAAAAAGGATGAATGACAGTTCTTCGGAGAGCAGCCCTGAGAGCTTGCTCTTGGGAATAGGAAAACAGTGTGCTACACTGAGATGTAGCTTAATACCCCGCAGAAAATTTTTGAATAAACTTAGAAAGGAAGAACACATCAGCTCTTGTTTTCGAAAAAATGTTCACTAACTTCTTGACCCCATCACGAAGAATTATAGGCAGGCTGATGGGTGGGCTTCGGACGTGTGGCACTCTTGCCAGTCCAAGGTAGGCAAACTGGGACCTTCGACTTCTAGCTCTAGTACAGGGAGAACTAAAGCACAACATTGAAATCATCTAAGAGTAATACTTGCTCGGTCTTCATGTTACTGTATCAACAGTGTAAGGTTCTTCCCAGTCTCTGCTGAGCCCTTTTCCAAGTCCACTTTATACCACCTGCAACAAACCAAGACCAGTCTAACGTTCAAGGCATTAGGACAGCAAGCCAATTGGTAATATTGCTTAATATCTTGAACCACTGTGGGGAAAAATAACAAAACTGACCTATTAGTCATATCCTTTCTTATAAGAATGGGTTTTAATATTTGGGACAAGAAACTAAACAACAAAAACACTTTTTTAAATTAATAAGTTTTATTTTTTTGGTCACTTTATACTTTCTGTTTTAATTGAGGAGCTCCGGCCTTTGATTTCTCCTTAGTAAACTAAAAGCATGGTTCATTTATTTTGTCTTTAAACATGAGAGATTGTGTGTTCTGCTTTTGGAATTTTGGGGATGTGGTTTTCCCTGTTTGTTACATGAAACATTTTGAAACTGTTTACACACACACACACACACACACACACACACACACAGAGAGAGAGAGAGAGAGAGAGAGAGAGAGAGAGAGAGAGAGAGAGAGAGAGAGAGAATTTAAAGCCTAATAAAAATATTTTCATATTTGCACAGCTTCTTTGGGCAGCTCTGCAAGGCCAAATCTCATAGTGGACAATTTAAAAATTAAATTAAATCCTAAGAATATGCATCAGTGTACATGTAAGTTGCAGATTCTAAGATTTACTAGCTTTTGTGCTAAATTCCCCTTCAATACCCACTGGAGTCTTTCCCATTCACCTTTCTGAAAGAGTTGGGACCTAGATATGGCCTGCTTGTGAAGTACCAGGCACTATCTAAACCAGTACCTTCACCTTCTCCATCCTCTCCTAAGACAGTGATACAGTTTGAGTCTGAAATGCCCACAGACTTGTGTTTTCAATGTTTTGTATGGGACTGGCTGTTCCTTTAAAATCTGTGGTTATGGGTATACAGGGTTGTTGTTGTGGAGACAGGACACTGCAGGGGGCTTTCAAGGCTATCCCCTTTGCAGCTGCAGCCTGCTCTCTTTGCTTCCTGGCCTACCACCACATGAGTGTCCATTGTTGCTGGCTACTGTCATAGACCACGCTGCTCTGCCCTTGCTTTAACACCATGATTTCTCTGTTTCTTCTGTGAGGTGTATTTCCATAGCAACAGGATGAGTAACTAACACAGGAGGGAAGTTGAGGGCCTTGGACCAGCCAGGATGGAAATTGTATTTCCTTATTCCTGGGGCAAACACATTTTACTGTGGAACCCACTCTCATTTGATAGGAACTTACATTTCAGTCCAAATCACATACTGTTTTTAAGAGTTGCTGTTACAAAAAAAAATCAGGTTATTATTTTTTAATGAAAATAATTTCCAAAACTTGTGTTTCTTTTGTTTCAATTATGTTTTAATTTTAGTGCAGTTTTAGGGCCACAGAATTATTGCAAAGACTTAACAGAGTACCTATGTGTCTCCCACTCAGATTCCAGCTAGTATTAATACCTCAGATTATTATAGAATACAGTAGAAGACACTTGTCAAAATTGCCCATTATTGTTACATTAGTAATGAAATTTACACATGGTTCAAATTGCCATGAGCTGGATTTTGAAGGGGAATTAGTCACAAAAAACAAATCTGCTTTGTTCCAAGACCCCATGAAGGAATACATATTTCATGTCATAACTTACTGACATCGTGTATTTATGAAAAGAAAACATAAAGCCAGGTGGTGGTGGCACATGTCTTTAATCCCAGCACTTGGGAGGCTGAGACAAGTGGATCTCTGTGAGTTCAAGGCCAGCCTGCCCTACAGAGCAAGTTCCAGGAGAGGATCCAAACGTGCACAGAGAAAACCTGTCTCAAAAACCAATAAATAAATAAATGAATAAACAAACAAATAAATAAAAGAAAACGTAGAGATAAAATTCCATTTTTATTGTTTACTATCAAGGGTCTGTACTACCAGGTAACCAGCTGACTGCCCTTGATTGCTTGGCTTGCAGTGGTGTTTGTCGGTTTAATCTGCTGTGAACTTCTTCCTTTTTCTCCCCCTTTCTGTGCCACTTTTAAAATTATACTCACTACACACAACTCAGAGTAGGAGTTTTATTCAAGTTTAAGGGCAGAGTGTGTACATGAATTATCCAAAGTCCTTTTATATGTGTATTTATTTGCCTATGAGCATGTACTCACACACTCTTTTGTTCAATTATTTATTATTAGCAATAAGGATTCATAGATATTTATTTCATATTGTGGTTAATAACCCAATGCTGGTATAACTCCATGGTAAACTTATCAATTAAAGTACCGTTCCTCTATGATATCCATTTAGTTTCTGATTTTACATGCTCCAGGCACTTCTAGAATGACTTGGTCAGCATTTTGTTCATCATTGCAGACAGAATGAGAAATGATGGGTTATGTGTAGTTATTGACAGATGGGAAAGAGCAGAGTGAAGAAATATATGAGAGCTATTTTAATTGAAGCAGAAAGTGGAAACTGAGTGGGGTCATACGCATCTGAAGTCCTTGCTTCTCAGGAAACTTATGTAGCAGAATCCCTTCAACTTAGAAACTTGAGACCAAGCAAGTAAGACAGGAAGAGATAGAAGACAGTGTGCAAATACTGAGGGTGTAATCGAAGGAAACAAGTATCAACCACTCTAGTCTCCGTTTTTGTTATAAAAGTTAAAGACTTATGTTATTAAATGCTCCTCTTACTCAATTTTATCTTGCACATGTTGTAATTATATTTCTATGAGTAAGGATCAAAACATTAACTCAGAAGGATTAGAGACTAGATTTAATTCTTATTGTCTAAATCTTAGTAAAGAAGAATTTAAAGTATAGTGACTTTAGAGTCAAGAGATTCATGTACATGACATGAAAAGCAATTTAAGCTTAGAATGCGTTTCTGCTGTGGGGCAAGTCTTAGGGCTTTTGAACATGCAAATTGTGGAAACTGAAGTGCTCAGCTGTATTGGTAACTGTGATATCAACCCAGACTTTAACCTACTATCCTCTTCTCTCTGCAGGATGAGTCTCTAAAGCAATTGCAGGTTGTGCATCAACCATGGCTCTTGCCGAGTGACACAGAAAGTGAAGGAGTTGAAGCAGAGCAGGATAAACGTGAGTAGAGGCCATGTTCTGTGACAAATGACTTTTACCAACTCCCTAATAGCATTGACTCAGTGTTATCCTAACTGTGGGAGACAGGTTGATAAACTAGCTTTTGAAACATGAATTGTTTGTCTTGATACCAACAGAGGATGGTCCAGCTAAAATCTCCTTTGAATACTACAGGATTAGTGTTAGTGACAATTTTAGTATTTGACACTTTGAAAATATCATACAATAAGGTAATTATTATATGAAAAATTGTACTTATTGGGTAAAGTATGAATAAAATAGGCTTGGAAGAAGCAGCTTGGAGTACAAAAGGAACTTTGGAAATCTGGAGCAATTGCTAACAATCTGGAACATGCATAGAAAATACATGCACACACATGCAGACCCATTCCTCTCCCTGTCCTGTCCATTTATATTTAAGTAGACATGAGCTCATATGCTATTGCTTTGTTCAGTTATTTTCACCAAATCCTTTTGAAGCCTTCATAAAGTTTGTATTGAAAAAGAAGCCCAAATAACTGTTGCAGGTATTATAAAGACATGCTACATGTATGATTTCAGCTATTTTAGCTATCAAATCAAACATAGGTGCCTGAATTTGGCAAGATCAACCTTCCTATAGAATGTCATTTGGTAACTGTCTCTGTGTAACTCTGATAGTGAACTAAAACCTGAATACAAGAAAAGGATCCATAACAGTGTATTCTAAGCACTCCCACGTTCAGACTCATCTCCTTTCCCTAAAACCCATGCTTATGGCTAGTTTTAAGAATAGACTACTCAACCAAGTGATATAAAGGAAATAAAAATCTTCAGAAATTTCTTCAACCTTGGACATTTAATACATATTGTATTTTTTTTCTTAAAATTCCTCCTCTCCTAATAAGATGCAAAGTATTACTTTCTCCATCCTATTCAGACACTTAACAAGCCTCCACAAATATCAGAAATGTGAATCAATATGAGTCATTGAGTGAATGAATAAGAGGGGGTTTTGTTGCTTTCCAGCTTGTTTAATAAGGAAAATTTTGGTTGAAAAAATTAACAATAATATTATTATAAATATTACCTGTAGTTATATTACAATTTTGATATTGGACACATAGTTTTATTCATAGATTTTGCTGAGTTACCTATTAATCATTCTAAATAAGCTCATTCTAAACTCTTATAATCAGACCTGGGACCCAAAATACTTTATCTCAGCAATGCTGAACAAAGAGGTGACCCTTGACAGTGGTAAATTGTTTGAAATAAGATCAGGGTTTAAAAAAATTAGGTGGTAATAAGAACCACCTGGAAATGGAATGTTCGCATGCAATGTAGCTGGACTCACAGCATAGACATGCAAATATTTGTCAAGAGTGGCTTCCAGTAGCCAGGTGCTGGGACATGTGCAAGTTGGAGCCACAGAAGCTCTGGTAGCTGGCGACACATAGCTAGATCGTCTAGGTCTGTTTTCTCAGTGAAATGAAGTAGGTGGTATAAATCTATGTGAACCGAGCAGCCTACTTGGAGTTTACAGCTTCATATGCTGGGAATTTGAAAGTATAGAAGAGAACAAGTTCGTCTTTCCAACTGTAACACCTGTTTCTTGATTCAGCTTTTTATAAATAATACCTAGGGAATGTTATGAAACTATTTAATTTCTCCCGAGACAAAACAATCATGGAAGAAAGTATCCAGAAAAATCTCAGGATCTTAGCAGTAGTGCATACTTCTAATTGCATTGCTTCAAAACAAAATTTTGCTCAGTTTTTTTTTTTAATGTGTAAGTATAGTTTTCTTTAGATGTGTTCCTGTAGGAAAAGATAATTTTGAACAACTGAGGAAAACCTTTATTAGTTTTCATTCTAAACAAGCAGAGCATTGGTTAGGGAGATTTCCTCTTTACTCTCTTTTATTAACAAACTCTAAACTACAGAATAAAGAAACTTATGTCTAGGGTACATATGTATGTTTAGAACTCTCAGATTATAATCCAAAGTCACTAAATAAATTAACTACAGAAGTCTGGATCTACAGGAGTTCTTCACAACCCCAAATCAGCAGCCCTGTACATTGTATAGGACTTGGGTTTCTGCATTTTTTTTATATGTCCTTGGGTGATTTTTGCTTATCCTAAATAAATGGCAACTATCACAAAGAAAAGTTCAAGGAAATAGAAGTTGTTGTTCTTAGTATTGACTTCATATTGGTCCTTACCTCTTTAGGCTTCTCTTTCTGTGATCTAGAAAACAACTTTTTAAGTAAAATGTGAGGTAGAGGAAGAAAGAAGATGAGAATTGGAAGGACATAGAGAGAAACAAGGGAAAAATCCTCCCCCACTGAAGTTTAATGTTTATAAAGTCAAAGTTGAAATATCAATCAGCATTCTTTAATTATATCTTGTATTTAATAAAAATATTTGTGTGTGGGGACACTAAGTGTTCTTGGTGTAGTATAGTTCTTTGAACAGGGTTCATTTGGAATGTATGAAGCCCTAAGTTTCATCTTTAGCATTACAAACTAACTAAAAGCTAAAAGCAAAAAAGGAAACAAACAAAATGCCCAACCAAACCCACAAAACAATGGATGTCCAAAGTAAACAAGTGCTAGCCAGGCATGTAACTCATAGCTATGATGCCAGCACCTAAGAGGCTGCCAGAGGAGGATCCTGAGCTTGTGACCAGTCTGGGTTACACAGCCAGACACTGTCTTAGAAAACAAACAAAGGTCAGAACGTTACATAGAGGCTAACTATGCTATGATGCATTGAGATGTCAGAGATGGCTTAAGATTCTATGAACTCCAAGGACGTCGGAACTGAGGTTCTGTGGTCTAAAGCTCATAGAGACAATGTATGTCTGTTGGAAGAATTGACTATACAAAGCCAACACCTAAGGAGCTACCACAAGTATGAAAAGGCTGTGATCCCCAGCTGTAGAGAAAGCCAGGAAGTTTGTTCTTTGTGGGTTTTAGTTGAAAAAGTAGTTATCCATACAAAAACAAATGTCCAGGTCTCAACTTGCTTAAGTTTAAAGGTGAACTTTCTAGATTATTAGGAACTTAAATTGTTATATAAACTGGTCTTCCTTAGTAAAATGTATCGGGCCCTTTCCTCAGTAAATGTAAGAACTGTAATATTTATAAACCGTAAAGATTTGGAAACCAACTCTCTGGAGATGAGCTCTCAGACAAGATTTATAAACTTGGTGAAAAGTCACAGTAGTGCAAAAGCTTGTGTGGGGGTGTGGGAAAGAGTAGAACTGGCCAGATCAGGATGCAAGCAAGGAAAAACGACCATCAAGGAAATTTCATATGGTCAACAATTTGAAGATACAAAATAAAGACAGAAAAGAATCCTAAAAGATTAAGAATGTTAGAAGAGTCGGACATTTCGAAGATATCAAATGAATCATTTATTATGGAAAACTTCATGGTTTACCAGCAGTATTTTCTAATTACACCACAGAGAAGTTATTGTCTGCCTAGTTATTGCTGTTCTGCCCTGTTTATCTTGTAAGCAAAACACCAGTGCTTCTCTGCATTCTAGGGTCTGCCATGCACTGTCTTCTGGCCTCTGCTCTTTCTGACACTGGTCTTATTGGGGACCTTTTGAAGATGGAGTGATATATTTTCCAGCTTCTTCTAAGATTGTCTCTTGGGTTTTGACTTTTGACAAAGTCTATATAGGTCTTAACATCTTAGAGCTTCTTGTTATGAAAATCAATATTTCTTCAGTCTAATAAAGGTTTTTTTAATCTTTGTTCATTCAAAAACTCTGTCCCTTCTCATCTCCATGTCTCTTTTTTGGGGGATTCCAAAATATATACATTCTTTCCAGTGTTTCAAGAACCTCTAAGTTACTCTTTATTTGTCTTTTTCTTTAATATTTTTGGTCCTCAGAATGAGTAATCTCAAGTGCAATTATCTTTTTCTTACTTGGAGTGGATGATCTCAGTTGACCTGTCTTTAAACTCTTTGATTCCTTCTTACGTCTGCTCAGCTCTGCTATTGAGCCCCACTCCAGTGAATTTCAACTCCAGAACTTTCATCTCATTGTCTTTTATAATCTACATCTCTTTAATGATAGTTTGAACTTATCAGAACAGCTTTCTCATACTTTTCATTAATTTTTGATACCACTTCCATAATTATCTGAATATATTTATAACAATTGATTATTATTAAGCCTTCATCTTGTGTGCCTGTCATCTAGACTCCCCTGGCGACAGTTTCTATTGACTGTTTTATTTAGGTTTGTGGACCCCAACTGTATGTTTCGTGACATATAACTTGCTTGGTTTTTTTTTTTTTTCTATATTATTTTTGGAATTGACTACAGAAGCTCCGTTCAGTGGTTTAAGTAACAATTGGACAGATACTAACATTTATCACACTACTTACTTTCATGCCATGGGGACCAAAACTCTGTAAAGAAAAGTATTGAGGGAGTAGAGAGTTTATTTTGTTTTACTTACACTTTATAGGCTTTTAGTCCACAATTGTTTGGCCTCCTGTGCTTGGGCATGACATGTATAGAGGAAATGATGTAGAGGTACAACAAACTAGAGTAACAGTTGGAGCAATGCTAGAACTTAAGCTTTTAATGTGATGTAGCATGTGTGTGTGAGAGAGAGAACATCTGTTCACATTTTTGCAGACAGGAACCAGAGCACAGTAGGTACCAAAGGATGGATATGACCTTCAATGGTCCATCCCCAGTGACCATCTTCTTCCAGCTTGGCCAGATTTCCAAAAGTTTCCAGATCCTTTCAAAATAGTACCACCAGCTGGAGGCCAAGCATTCATAACATGAAACATAATGCATCATATGCCATGGAAACATCAACTATTTTTAGTTCTGCTTATACAAGGCCTATAACTCAAGCAAAGGAGAGAGATAGAGCCATATCAGGTCTTTCCTGGAAGATGTGCAGCTTTGCATATCTATGCAACTTCCTATGGAAATCGCATTCACTAAATTTACTCCTTTCTTTCTTACAGTCTTTTCCTTGTCTATCCTGTCTCCCTCTCTCATTCCTCCTCCCCTTCCTCTTCTTTCTTTACCCCCCTTTTTTCTTCCAGTTGTAACTACCTCAGGGAGTTGGTATTCACAACTATTACCCCTGATTGTTTTGTTTGTTTTGTTGTTGTTGTTGTTTTTGTGAGACAGATCTCACTATGTAGCCCTGGCTGTCCTGAAACTTGCTTTGTAGACCAGGTACAAACTTATAGAGATCTGCTTCCCTCTGCCTCCTGAATGCTGGAATTAAAGGTATGTACCACCACTGCCTAGCCCAAACCCTTATTATTTTAAATAAATGTCCTAGATGCATGTTTTCTCACAGAAAGAAATTAATTGAGGTAAGACATAGAAGACCACACAGCAGTGTTATCCAAGTGTCTTCCATAGAAGTTAAATTGTGATAGCTTTCTAAAGACTTGCACTTGATGGTTTCAAACTCATCTACTCCTCTGTGCTTGCTGAGATGTTCTGTTTACAGTCTCCCCATAGTAAAGATTCATATTTTCAAGATTTTTTTTTTTAGTTAGAGAAAGATATATTGATAGATGGCAGTGAAAATTCCCCATAGCTCAGTGCTGTGGTTTCACCATCTGCTTTTTTTGACCTAATGTTCTCTGGGTTATTCAAAGCCTTTGGTTCATTTGTAGGGCTGTGATAATCTAATGAAGTGTCTGCTGGTATTCTAGTTGCTGTGGGAGCTCATTTTTGGTGATGTACATGCCACCATCCAATAGTAGGCTGTTTAGTAATAATTTAATCTCACTTTTTTGCTTTAATTGTCTACGCTCTTTAGAAAATCATAAAGATAACTGGTAGGTAAGACAAATTCTTGAGACAACAATTTCAAAGCCTCCTGGATAATGAGACTCCACTTCAAAACTTAAATACAAACCAAACCCAACAAACTCTAAATAAAAACAACGTAACTTTACATAGACAGTATCTTACTTAGGGTTTCTTTCTTTCTTTAACTTTTTATTAATTTTTCATGAATTTCACATCATGTACCCCAATCCCACTCATCTACTTGTCCCTCTAACAGGCACACTAAGATGACTACATCCTGTAATATTTTTAAACTTTTGGATTTAGGGTAGTCCTTGTAGTATTACAGAATTCTTATGTATCCTGATGCATTTAAATAGGCATCTAGAAAAACTCAAGACTGTGTAGGTGTCACACTGTTTTGGTTTGCAGTAGTTATTTATGTATATACATGTCTCATAGATGAAATTAGTTTTAACAGTATACGTTTAGCTAATGGATATCCAATTGGATTTTGCCATTCCTTCTATTCTATTAAGGAGCTAAGAGAAGAGATAGTCTACAGTGTGTATGGAAATGCAAACATTCTTGTTCACTCATCTTCAGATACAAGACTCTACTGTCTTCATTATGATCTGTATGCATTTTCAATGTTTTTTATTTTCATTTAAAATAAATCTGAATATTAATAAATAAATAATAAAATTTTTTCTACATAGGTTACAGCATCTGATTCTCTGTGTTTGGCATACTAGACATGTCCCTGTAGTGAACATCTTAAGATTGATTTTAATTAGTAGAAAAATAATCAAAGTAGTTACAACCCAATTATCTGTCAAAAGCAAGAGATTCCAATGTCAAATTGCAAGTCTCTACCATGAAACTTAATGTTGAGCCTCACTCTGGTTCTGAAGACTTTTCAGTTTGTAGAAGACAAATGCCCTTGAACCACTCACATAGTTTTCTTACGTGGAAATCCTCCCCAGGTCTGTGGTGAGACTCTCATATTATGATATGTTAAATTAATTCCCAAGGTCCTAGAAAAAATTAAATCTAACTTTTAATAATACATATAACTTAATTTCACCAAATACACTGGTCTTAAGTCTAGCCGAAAAATGTGTCATATTGGTCAGCAATACATACTTTACAAGTTTTAAACTACATGCTTCCTTTATTCAAAGCTCTGGGTCATAGATAGCAGTTGTTAGAAACTTCAGAAAGGACGTATTTAAACAAGAAGACTAAAATGTTATTTTGCAAATTCTTTGGGCTAGAGTCTTTTATGGAGTTGAATTTCCTAACCTAAAAATAGGAGCTACATGGGCCAATGTTTTGTTTTTGTTTTTTATAAGAAATCAAAGTTATAGATGAATAACACATGTTTTTAATCCTTTTACCAAACACTTTTTGTTTGTCTTGGAATAGTCTTATCTATGCTAGGTGTGGCCTGAAACTACAAAATAGTGACCCTAAAGTGAAAATAAAATACAGTTCATTCACTAGTGTTGATGAGCATACTTTTGGGATGGACTTTCCCATCAGATGAAGCACATCTTCACAAATGTGAGCAATATATTGACTGGTTGGAAGAAAAGGCCCATCCCTGGGGCTGTGGATTTTACCCTTACATTTTCTGTAATTTAAAGGACTTGAGTATATTCACAGCAGCTGAACTGTTTCAGAATTCTCTCTGGCTCCTTTGGCTGCACTGACTGGCTACACGTTCACAAATCACACAATCTTAGACATGTTTGTCTCAAATTAGAATGCTAGTTAAGATCTTCCAACATAAATCCCATGAGCCTGACAGCCCAGATTCCCAACTTGGAACACCCGTCTCTCTGGACCTTCAAAGTAGACATGTGTATGCTGAGGGTCACCCACGTGCTCGGCTTTATGGACTGGAGATGCAGAGGGAGGTCAAGTTATTTACTGTCTCTCTTCACCACTGTGTAATGATACAGATACACATCTGCAGCGTTAGTTACACTGCTTCTTAGAAAACAACACAAGCTAAGGGAGTCAAATGAGGGAACCATCACCCAGTCTCATGTTCAGTTGACAGAGTGTGTAGCTGGAGTTTTCTCCAGTCCTGCCCAGCACCACAGACCCTGCAACCACTTATAAGATAACCACTCAGAAACTTATTTTAATTAAACTGCTGGGCCATTAGCTCAGGCCTACCACTGATTAGCTCTTATACTTAACTCAGCCCATTTCTGTTAATCTATATGTCACCACATGTTCCGTGGCTTTACCTGTTGCCTTTACATGCTGCTCCCTGGATGGCAGGCTGGCGTCTCCCCCGTCCAGCCTTCCACTTCCCAGACTTCTTCTTTCTCTTTTTACCACCTACACTTCCTGCCTGGCTACTGGCCAGTCAGCATTTTATTTATCAATCAATCATCCACAGCAACCAGAGTGTTGTTTATCAACAAGGATAGTAGTTAATGGCTATTTATGGCATCATTTTTATTACTGAAGCATACATTATTTTGGTTCTTTTTCTGCATCCATATTACAATTCAGAATTCAGAAAAACAACTCTAATATGTTCTTGACTTTCTAGATAGCTTAAAGTAGTTTGCCCTTTGCTTTTAAACATGGTTGACTTCTTAAAATGTATTATTATTATTTAAAATTTTATGTGAATATGTATTTGTGTCCATGTGTATGACGCATGAGTGCAGGAACCTGCAGAGAACAACAAAGGGCATCAGACACAGGTAGCTGTGAGCCACCTGACTTGGGTGCTGGGAACCAAACTCAGGTTTTATGCAAGAGCAATATCCACTCTTAACTGCTGAGCTATTTCTCCAGCCCCTGGTAAGTCATTCCTATGTAGGATTTTGTTCAGCAGTTCATGGAAGCTCTTGCCCTGTCCTGAAAGCCATGGGAAAGCATTGACGCCATCTTCAGAGCATTTGTAGTGGCACTCACTCTAGGTTCCTACACAACTGCAGTCTAACAGAAGCCTGCTGCATCACCCACCAATTGTCCCCAGCTGGGTAATCATTTCCAATCAGTTGTTGAGATTGCACAAGAATGGAATTCTCCCCTCACCAACTTTTATAATGGTTTCATACATATATTTATCTTTTCTCCTCAAAGAAAAGAAAATATCCTTGAGGACTGATATCACATAGCATTTGTTCTTAACTTTTCCCAGCATCTTGGCTAGCAAAGTAATACCTAAGAACTATAAACTATGCTTTTATGAATCAAATCGGCTGTACAAAATTAGAAATCTTTTTGAAGTACAATAATGCTTTCATCAGTCAATATGTTAAAATTAGATAGTCTTTTGGTTATTTTCACATAGATTCAAGGAAAACAATGAGATTGAACTGGGGCAATTTGTCAAACAAACTTCACTAATATCTTTCAGTTGAGAAACAAACCAAATTAATAATAAGCAACAAGGCCCAGTAGAGGGATACCTTCCTTTCTTTCATTCATGCCTGAGCCTGATTATCAGCAAAAATATGTGTCAGTAGAAGGACAGAGAGCTTCATTGATATGTAGACCATGAATCTGAGCTTTCTTGTAGAAATTTGGGAGCTGGGTATCAATTACAGAACATACATCTCGACAGAAAATAGAATGCTTCTGGCACCCAGAGGCTAGCCTTTGCTGATATTCAGCTCTTCCTCATTTCATACCTATGGGTTTAAAGTGAAGTGTTCCCTTGATATCTAATTCTGCTTTCATATTGTGTCCATTTTATGTAGCTCCTTTAAATCATTGAAATGTGTTGAGACTATATGGGTGATCCAGGATGTGACTAGTTTGGGACAAGTGTTTAGAAGCAGCCCATTCCTGAACAGCAATGAGGAAAATTTACTCTTATACTGAGTAGAGTGTTCTTTATGTGTCTACTGTGTGTTGTTGGCTGCTTTTGATGGGCATTGTTGACTATTTGCACAAGTGATGCCGTACTCATCACCGTGAGAAACCTGTTAAAACTTCCTATGGTGGATATGGATTTGTTGTCATTTTATTTATGTTAATTCTTGATTTGCTTTTTTAAATTTCAATGTTATTCACGTTACATAAATTTAGAAGTTCGCCTTCCTGGTGAATTGGAATTTTTTTAAAAAATGCAGCAATAGGTGTGCATTAATTTCCACATCATCTGACATTGTTATGTCAACAATATTTTTGTTGGTGTTGGTATAAATGTGTTTTTCCTCCTCTAACTTTTAAGGAATTTTGAATTCATGTGCAACAAATAAGTCTACTTTAAAAAAAAACTGTTGAAGTTAGTGTGGCTGTTACTAACAAAGCTAGATATAGGTCGACCATATGATTCAGCTGTACCACTTCAAGAAATACTCCCAAAGGACTCTTAATATTCTGCTACAGAGACACGTGCTCATTGTGTTCATTGCTATTCATTCACAATAGGTAAAAAGTGAAAATGGCCCTGTTGTTCACCAGCCGATGAAAGAATAATGAAAAATGTGTTGCTTTTAGAGAATGTAATATTATTCAACTGTAAAGAAAAATAAAATTGTGAAATTCCCAGGTAGAACTAGAAATAATCCCAGACCCACAAAAATAAATACCACATGTTCTCTCACATATATTGATACTGGCTTTGAATCTTTAGATAAGTGTTTAAATTGGAAATTACCCATAGAACTCAGGAAACTAGTAAGGGCCCATGCATGTAGATTTCCAAAGATAGGAGCTATAATGCATATATAAAAGTATAAAAGGGGAAAAGGGAGTATTGGGGTAAAAAAAGGTGTGTTAAATAGGATGGAAGGTGGGGGGGGCAACACAGAAGGGGAAGGGGAGGAAAAACAACACTAAAAATCTTTGAAAAATTGACATGGAAATCTATTACTATAGATGCTTCCTAAAATATATACATATATAAAAGGGGTTTAAATGGAACTACACTGTAATAGGGGACAATGCCCACCACAGATACCATAGACTATTAAATAAAATGTCCAGTGCCAGATATAAGTTACTTCTTTTCTAGTTGTTGGTTAGTGGGATCCCATAGAACTTCATAATCATTGCATGCTAGTGTTAATGCTCTTGGTTACTCTCTACAGCAGTGGTTCTTAAACTTCCTAATTCTGTGACACTTTAATACAGTTCCTCATGTTGTGGTGATCCCCAACCACAAAATTATTTTTGTTGCTACTGCATAACTGTAATTTTGCTGCTGTTATGAATCATAATATAAATATTTTTGGAGGTAGAGGTATAGCTAGAGTTTTCCTGCCTTGCCCACAGTCAGGACAAATCTCTGTCTACCGCCAGTCTCACAGCCGCTCAGACCCAACCAAGTAAACACAGAGACTTATTTTGCTTACAAACTGTATGGCCATGGCAGGCTTCTTGCTAACTGTTCTTATAGCTTAAATTAATCCATTTCTATAAATCTATACCTTGCCACGTGGCTCATGGCTTACCGGCATCTTCATATGCTGCTTGTCATAGTGGTGGCGGCTGGCAGTGTCTCCTTCCACCTTCCTGTTCTTTCTTTTCTCCTCTCTGTTAGTCCCGCCTATACTTCCTGCCTAGCCACTTGCCAAAGGGGTTGTGACCCACAGGTTGAGAACCACTGCTCTACAGTATCATGGTAAGACCCTATTGCTGAAGATATTACATACACGAGTCATAGGATGTTGAAGAAATCAAGCTTATTCCACACTGGCTAGCTTTCATAGTTATGGAAGGTGCTGTGAACAGTGCTAGAGGAGAAGACTAATCAACAATCTCACTCATACAATAATGACTGGCTTGGCAAGATTTGCCACTGGTGCAATAGTGGTACAATTTTCTGATTGGATTTAAAGATTGCTCCACAAGATAAAACTAATGCCCTATATCCGTAACTGGGCCAAAAAAAACATGATTGACTAGGTCAGAAGTCCTAGAGAGTACCTACTACTGTTCTACTAAATGAACTTGGCAACAAACTTCCCCTAAAATCATATCTTTATATTTGTTGATAAGTACATCTCTCAACCCTTAGCAGAGAAGCTTCTTTTGGTGGTAGATAGAATTCTCAGCTCTAAATTGGACCTCTATTCCATTACACTTCTCCCAACTCTCAGGGATCAGCACAGAAGAGGGAGCTGAAAAAGTCCTCATTTTCTATCTTTCTTTATATTATCCTTTTATTGCTTTAATTCTTCATTAGATTGATGAACATGTACTCTTTTAAGATTATCTTAATGGTTATTCCTGAGAATCTTATATGTGTTGCTTTCTTGGGAAATCAATATGACAATTTCTCAAAAAATTGGGAATCAATCTACCTCAAGACCCAGCTATACTACTCTTGGGCATATACCAAAAAGATGCTCAATCATACCACAATGACACATGCTCAAATGTGTTCATAGCAGGATTATTCATAATTGTGATAACCTGGAAACAACCTAGATGCCCCTCAACCAAAGAATGGATAAAGAAAATGTGGTATATTTAGACAATGGAGTATTACTCAGCTGTTAAAAACAATGACATCAGGAAATTTGAAGGCCTTCAGCTAAGACTCCTAGCAATAGTGAATAGGTAGCCTGAACTGGCCATCTCCTATAATGAGATTGGTAACTTCCCTAATTGTCATCAGAGAACCTTTATCCAGTGACTGATGGAAATATATTCAAAGAGCCACAGTCAAGCACTGGGTCAAGTTTGGAGAATCCTATTGAAAAGAAAGAGGAAGGATTGTACGAGCCAGGAGAAGGGGTCAAGGTCATTGCAAGGAAACCCACAGAAACAACTAACTTAGACTCATAGGAGATCACAGAGTCTAGACCACCAGCTAGGGAGTCTGCATGGGATGGACCTAGGACCTCTACATATGTGTGACTACTGTGTAGCATGGTCTACTTGTGGAACTGCTAGCAGTGGGAGCAGGACCTGTCCCTAGTTCTTTGGCTGGTCCTTGGAAATCTATGCCTCACACTGGGTTGCCTTTCTCATCCTTAACACAAGTGTGGGGAGCCTAGTCCTACCATAACTTGATATGCCATGCTTTGTTGACACCCATGGGAGGCCTGCCCCTTTCTGAACAGAAACAGAGGTGGAGTGGTTTGGAAGGAATCGTCAGAGGGGTTGGGAGAGAATAGGAGGAGAGGACAGAGGGTAAACTGTGGTCAGGATGTAAAATAAATGAACAAATTTAATTTTAAAAAATTCTAAAAGCAAGACTTCCATATAATCCAGTTTATACCATTCCTGAGCATATACCCAAAGGGCTCCATACCATATTACAGACATATTGCACATCCATGTTCAGACATAATCTATTTATCACAGATAGGAAACGGGAACAGCCTAGGTGTCCATCTGATGAATGGATAATGGAAATGTTGTCCAAATACACAATACAAATAGATGAACTGAAAAATATCCTGACTAAGATAACCTCAGCTCAGAAAGACAAATGTTCAATGTTTTTGGTCCTATGTAGATATTAGCTATAAATCCTTGGTGTGTCTAACTTGGAAGGGTTGCAGAAGCTGGGGAGATACTAAGGTAGAATACAAGGTTTAAACACAGAAACCTATAAATGGAGCATAATAAATCTTTCTTTTTGAAAGAGTTTGCAAGCATTCTCATAGAGGCTTAATTTAGTAAATTAGAAAAACTGTCACATAGCCTAGCGTAAAATGGACCCACAGAGTATATTTGGAGAGCATATTTAATACTACAGCATGCCACTTCACCTTAAAGTCTTTGACATTTTAAGGCTTTTGAAAAAAACATATACACCTTTTAAAAGAGGAATATGCAAGAAAACTGACACTTATTAAACTTTAAATGTTATATGCCATATAAAATTTCTTTTAATCATGCTGGAAACTTAATGTGTGTGGTGTTTTGAAGGGGAATGTCATCCGTTGCCTTATATGTTTGAATATTTAGTCCCCAGTTGGAGGAACAGTTTGGGAAGTTTTAGGAAATGTGGCCTTGTGGGAGAAGGTGTGTTACTGGGGTTGGCTTTGAGATTTCTAAAGCCCATATCATTGCATGATCTCCCCATCTCCCCACTGGTCCCCACCACCTCTTGCTTCTCAATCAGATGTGAGTTCTCAGCTACTGCTCCAGTACCATGCCCACCTGCCTGTTGCCATGTTCCCAATAATAACAGTCATGGACTCTACTAACCTCTGGAATCTTAAATCCCAGATTAAATGTTTCCATTTAAAAGCTCCCTTGGTCATGGTGTCTTTTCACAGGAATAAAAAAGTAACCAAGACAATATGTGTTGTTATTCTGATTTAATAAACTAAGCTTTTAAAAATATTCTCTTCAAAAGAACACACAGTTAACAATCTGCATCCTAGCCTGCTCTAAGGCCATGTGCTCTGCTGGGGAATTTCTCCACCTCTATGGCAACTGTGGTTGTTACTTTTCCCATTGCTGTCACAAAATCCTGACAAGAATCAACTTAAAGGAGAAGAGGTTTTATTTATTTCATGGTTGGGAAGGGAACAGTTCATTATGAAAGGGAAGGCATCATGGAATTCACTGTGTTAAGAGCCTAGGGCTGGGACTCCTCACATGATCACAGTCCAGGAAGCAGACAACACCAAAGTAGAATGAGAGCATAACACCTCAAGAACCATGTCCAGTGATGTCCTTCCTCCCATTGGACTCTGCCTCCCCAAGATTCTGCAGCTTCTGAAAACAATGTCACCTACCAGGGGATGAAATGTTCCACCAAATGCACCCCCGAAGGACATTTCACCTTCAAATCATAACAGAAGTTAAAAAACTATAAGGTGAAAGAAATATGCATATACACAGCATAAAGAGAGGAATCATTCCACCGCACTGTGTAGCATAGGGAAAGCACAAGAAAATAAGGGAAACTGACAGAGAAAGAAACAGAGACACTAATACATTTGGGCAAGAGGTCTGGTTTTAATAGAAACTTCAACTTGACTTCATTATATTTACATTGTGTTCCAAATTATTATCTATGAGCAAAGTCATCCAGAAAATTAAGGGAGGCATATATGATAAACATAAAAATTAGATATTTGACAGAATAAAATAAATATTGCTTAGTAATTACATCAGGCATGTCTTCAGTCTCATAGTAAGCTATTTAAACGTAGCACAACTGTTCAAAACATGCTGCCAAATTCCTTCAAGATGACTTGTTTTGAAATGTTGACTAAATATCTCAGAACTGTATATCATCTTTAGTATAATTAAACATTGTTCAGAGTGAAGACGTGGCTTTTCTTTGTGTTCTGAGACATATATTAAATCTGACATTCTTTTTTATGCTAGGACACAGAGAATAATCCACTGTTAGTAATTAAAATGATCTTCTAAAGTTTTACTATTTATAGAGAACTCAGTAATTGCTTTTATCTATTTAAAAGGCCCACTAGGAAAAACTTAGTCTTCATACTCCTATTTTACATTATAACTATTCATTAAATATTTACTTAATAGATACCTGTGTATGACAATTAACATGTCTAGTAAATAAATTTAATGGGGGATTGAATGGATACATCTCAGCATCTTTAATACCTCAGGCTTTAATGAGCACTCAAACATGAATACATCATGATTCTATCTAAACCTTACAATGTGGAAGAGTTCTAAAAATGTACACATTCTCCAGCATTGCTCATTTTCCACTTCTGAAACAACACCTATTTTCAGTCCAAATGTATGAAAACTATAAAAATTCTAAGTAGCCATTCCTTATTGATACTCCAGAGACGGTTTGCTTATTGCCATCCTTTGTGAATGAAGAGAAATGTTAACCCAGTTGTGATCACGCCTATAAGGAGAATTGAACTCTAGTCAGATGAAAACATAACCCATGCTTTTCCAAGTTCACTAAGGAATTATGTGAAATGACAGAATGTCAATGTTTTCTGCTATCTAGTTGAAGCAGAACTTGCCGATAGATACTTTAAAAAAATCACTTTTATTTTGCATATACATATGTCTGGAGAGTACATGTGTGGGTACACACACATGTATGGATATGTGTACATATATTGGCCTTCTGTCTAACTCATGTTGAGCCTCAGGATTGTGACTGCAGTGTCGCTGGGGGCCATCCTAGTGTTCACCTCTTCCAGGAATATGACCCAGGGAGGCATTTTCCTCTATATTTTATTTAAAAATGAGTGAAACTTTAAAATTGAAAGTAAATGGATAAGCTACACACTGTCAAACAGCTAATCTGCAGCTATCATTCTGCACATACTCTACATACTGTAAGTGCAAGTTTGATATTAATTGCGATTAGTTGTATGAAGGAATGGGTTAAGCCAAGGGAAAATTGTATTTCTGTTCTAGATCCAGTGTGTTACCTCTTTTCTCTCAACTGTACAGGTTCTGCTGATCTTCTTTGTGTCCCATGCTCTTCTTGTCCTACCCTGATCTACTCCGGTATGTTTGCTCAGGGCACTTACTATCAATGGCGTGTAACTGTGGGTACTCTCTGCAATTGCTCATAGTTCAGATTGTTTAAAATACATAATGCTCATGACTTCAAGAGAAAATAGTCTGTGTCAAGTACCCAACATTATCTTCCTCCCCTTCCATCCCCTCCCCTCCCTTCCCTTCCCCCTCCCATCTCCTGCCCTTTCCCTCCACTCCCTTCCCTTCCCCCTCCCATCTCCTGCCCTTCCCCTCCACTCCCTTCCCTTCCCTTCTCTTCCCTCCCATTTTCTCCCCTCCCCTTCCCTTCCCTTGCTTCCTTCCCCCTCCCTTCCCTTCCCTTTCTCTCACTGCCCCTCCACTCCCTTACATTCCTGTCCCTTCCCTTCACTAACCTCTCCCTCCCCACCCTTCCCTTCCCCTCTTCTTCCTTCCCATTCCCTGTTCCCTTCCCTCCCTTCCCTTCCCTCTCTTCCCTTCCCTCTCTTCCCTTCCTTTCCCTTCCTCTAAGACCTTTTGTTTGAAAGTGTGGTTTAAAAATCTTGTCTTTCCTTGCTCTAAGATCTAAGCCCTTCCAGATTTTCTCTCTGTCTGTTTGTACCTGTCTTCCACAGCGTGATTCTACCGCCTGGTTATAACTATCATGACCCTGTAGTTTTTCCAGTGTTCTTTGCGTGGCATATAGGTAGACTGCTCTTCAATCCAAGATCTCCTAGAAACATTGTCATACTGGTCATTCATTTCTAGTAAATGGCTTTGGAAATACACTGGGAAATGGCACACCACAGTTGTGGGTGGCATGGCAAATAGTACAGTTTGCCAACAAGGAAATCATGTGGAAAAAAGCATGGACAGGATACATAATGAACAATCATCTTGCCAAAATTCAGACTATTAAGCATCATTAGGATATGTGTGTGCACCGGCAATTCTAAGCAAGAATCCAGAGAGAATTATATTGAAGGGTGATAGCAATTAGTCCAATAAATGAGTGAGCTGGGGTTGTTGGGAGTAGATAATTAATTCTGGATAAAGAAGAATTATGCACAAAGAGTTGGAGTCCCCTCTTCCTGTTTTCTCCCATGCTTCCTCCCTTTTTTTCCTTCTCTCTCATTAAATAAGTATCTATTGAGCAATTTGCTGTATGCAAAGTATTCTTTCAAGCCCTTTAGCAGTGTGGAGATTGATACTCCTCTTCAAAAATATTTACAGTTTAGTTGGTAAGCCAGAAATATTAGATATAATTATGACATGAAGCAGAAAAATACAAAATAACATTCTGATTAGGGTTTCTTGCCGATACCAAAATTTTATATACTATTTTAAAAACAGCATTGCTAATATAAGCAAGATTAATGTATGCCAAGATCATTGTCATGGCAAAAGTTCACACAGTAGAAGAAAGCACTGAATAAAGTCCCAACCTCTCCTTTTGATATTCAGCTGTATTGATGCATTATTGAATGTATTTTCTTTTATTTTTTTTCTCTTCTACAGGTCTATCTGTGAAACAGGCAAAAGACGTTTCAAGTGGTCCTTAAGGAGACTGTAGCTGACTGAATCCTTACAAATAGTCCCAATTTGAAGTACTATATGAAATCTCTAAAGAAATATTATTTTTCTAATATAAACAATAAACAAGCACTCATGTAATGAGGGTATGCACCCATCTATAGTCAGAGAATGGTAATTCAGGCAAAGTGGTCTAGTGGTCATGGAATCTGATACCTTTTGATCTGGTCAATGTCTTGGGTTTATGTTACCTTACATGTAGTTATTGCAATTAATGTTTGATATAGTAAGTATTGCCTGAATCACATATTTAAAATTTTCTGAATCTTAACTTAGCTAGGATTTTCTACCTCTATTTTTATAATAGCATCTTATCTTTTGGATTAATAAGCATTACACTTGCCCACATGTGCCAAGATACAGTTCTAGTCCTAGTTGGCAGTTGACTGTGTGGCATTAGCCACAGAGACAGAAACTCTCTGCACCAGAAAGAAATGTTTTCCCCACCACTGCCCCGACATGGTTATATTCCCCATTCTTTCTAAAACAAGACTATTACTTCAGCAAGACAAAACAACAAATAATGAAATGCATGCCCTCAGAGCACTTGCAAGGAAAATCACTGATCATTTATGCAATTACTAAGCCACATTAAGATTATTCAGTTTAAATCTGATGTCTGCTTACTTTTGGAATGTGCTATGTGTTGATTCTAAATGAATGGATCTCAGTCAATCTATTGACTATATCTGCTATCTTTTATCTTATTTGTCTTAATGCAAATTTTTTGGTGGACTTTAATCAATTAAGGCTAAATTATAAAACTCCTTATATAGCTATAAAGGAAACAATTGTTAAAGACTAGAAAATAGCTAAGGAATAAACAAGCAGTTTCTGACTTCTGAATTAAGTCATATTCATAAATATAAATAGCAAAATTATGTTATATAATAAATTTTCTTACACCGTTGTTTTCTTGCATGATGAAACTAATTTTAGCAATAATTATTTTTATGGATAGGAATAAATTAATGGTTCACTATTAATTGCTGCTCATGAATGGGACAGAATCATGGAGTACAATCAGCTTAAAGGGGAACAGGTTTATTTTGGTCTGTGTTTGGAGGTTTCAGAGCATGCTGTACTGGCTCCTTTGCCGTCGGCCTGTGGCAGAGCAGACTGATGTGGCAGAGGAGTATGAGACAAGAGCTCACCCAACTCCTGAAGGCTCACAAGCATAGATGATGAGAGGCAGGAACGAGGTCACCTTCTAGTGACTCATTTCCTCCCTCCAGGCCCAGCATTATAGTTTCCACTACATTTTGATAATCCATTCAACTGTGGATTCATTAACAGATTAGGCCATTGATACTGGTTCAATACTTTAAGATCCAATCGCTTCCCCAGAACCTCACCTCTGAAAATATTATTGGTAACCCTACAAGTCTTGGAGAGGGGACCTTTTTTAACCAAATTATAACAGCTGAGAAAATAGTGAATTTTTTAAGCAGAAAGCAAAAAGGCAGGAAATTAAATTTACAGGGTCAGAATATTTATTTAAAAATCTGCATCATGAAATGAAGCTTCAAAAAGTTTCAACTGAGGATTTAAATTATTCTCCTCGTTAGACATTTTCTTTCTTTAAAACATGTCACTGATAATGTGTTTATCTGAGCCACATTCTCCTCCAACAATGGCTTATTCCAACTTGGTTCCCCTCTCGCCAACTGGCTTTCCTCAAGATTCTCAGCCTCTTTGTCCCCCATGAATCTCAAGAATCACATGCTCCAGGATGCAAGAATGGCTAGCACTGAGTGCATTGTGGAAGATGAGCCAAGTCAGACACCAAATGAAAGGTAAGACCAGGTTCTAATCAAAAACCAACTGCTGCAAATGAAAGGGTCTAGTATGGGCTAAATCCAACTCCAGTTTGTCCAGGAGTGGGGAGCGTTTTCCAAGCAGAATGGATGAGTAGAAATGGGGAGAACTGAGGGTTTTAGTAGAGTCAGGGAAGTGGAAATTTATAAAAAGAAAAATAGGAATAAAACGGGTGGTTATTCCAGGTGAAACTCACCTGGCTTTGCTTATAGGTGTTTCCGAAGTTATTTATCTGTGATAGAGACAGGCAGACAGTGGCTCTGTCCCTGGATCTGCCTAGAGCCCCAGAGGCCATAAATATAATGGCAGGAGATATAGGAAGTGGACAAGGTTAATGTGGGAAGGAGTTAGAAGGTAGTTATAGAAGTTAAGACAAAACCATAAAGTTCTATTTTGTTTTTTTAATTCCAATGTATGGCAAAAACTCTAAATGCAGTTGAGACAACCAAGTAGTAAGTCACCAGAGAGAACTAAAGCTATATGCATAACTTTTCTGAATTCACTGCGTGTAGAACTATGTAGCAGAGGTAAGGGGAGAGGGTAATTGTTGAGTGCCTCCTGGGACTATATATTGGCCTGTGAGTATTGCTTGGTCAACAGTAGCGAAAGAAGAAGCCAAGTGCATTGTGCATATGTACTGAGAGTTGTTTGTGGGACCTTAGATCTGAGCTGCTCAACAGGCATTGGTACCAAAGTGCAGAGCTAGAAGAAGACGGTTTGGGTTTATGTGCCTAGATGAGCTTCTCAGAATGATGAAATGGAGCCTCGTGCCTGGCATGAATGATGTTTCTGATCACCCAGAGTCCAGGTAAGGGAGAAGACCTAAAGAGGTAACAGGAAGTTGCACAGATAAAGGTAAAACAGAGGAGCTCACAGATACCATGGAACTGGACTTGTATAATGTATTTGTAATAGTTTTTCTCAGATTCAAGTGTCATTTGACGCTTTCTAAACTACATCATTCCTGTAACACACATCATTAAGCCATAGGTGTTCCCTTTACTGACCACTCAGGAAAATGTTCAATTTGGTAGAGCTTCCAGGGTGATGCAGGCAGGACTGTGACAGATGTCACGAGAAAGCCCACAGGAGACAGGAAGGAGAAAAACCTGATGATCTGATACTTGCTCTGCCCTTCTTCTTTAGAAAAGGTGATAGGTCTTCTACGGAATGCTGGGATATCGGTCCCCTGTTCCTCCCAGTGTTCTTTGCATACATCCCATTTGTCTAATATCATGCTAGCATCTGACAGCACATTTAGTCCTTTTTATGAGCTAGGTGGCTATAACTCTGCAAACAATCTGTTTTAACATATTCTAAGACGAAAACAACAGAATCCTAAGGTCTACACATGAGGAACATGTAATTTATATCATACATAACGAATCTTAGGCTTTGGTTCCTTTGCAACCTAAAGCACAAAGAAGATTGTTCATCTGAGACACAGAGAAGTTGAGGGAAATTTCAGATAGTAATGAAAGCGAAAACAAAGAATATTTCAAGAGGCTGGCATGTGTAAAGATCTAGAGACCAGGACAGGCATGACAGTCAACCAAAGGAAATGGACATTTGTGTATGGCTGAAATAAGGCTGTACAGCTTTGCCAAGTGGTGCAGATGATCAGTTAATAGCAGCCACATCATAAGAACAGTTGTAAGATAAACCCCACCCAGAGGGTAAGGAGCACAGAGAAGAGTTTTGAGCAAGAAAATAGTATAATTTGCATTTTAGGAAGATAATTTTTGGCAAGAGTGGGGAAATTGGTCACAAAAGGAAAAGACTGGGTGCAGGAGGGATGGCTAGGACATTTACAGAATCAATCCTGGAGACAAACAGCACAGATAGGGGAGGAATCTTGACAGCTAATTGATTAAAGATGGGGGAGAGGGGTCATAGATAGCGTTCAGATTTCTGGCCAGGACACCTGGTGGCGAAATGTGTTTAAATGATGTGCAGATGTTCAGATGTTCAGTTCAGCTTGTGATGGAGCCAAGATTTTAAGTATCATCATTGTGCAGATGATCAAACACAACATAATAGAATTTGAGGCAGTAGATGACGTCACTTGATGAGAGTCTGTGCACTGGGAAGAGGACAGACATCCTTGGAAAATACTGGGACTTGAGAGATTGAAAAAGTGATTTCAAGAGTAAATATTTTAAGGACACTTCACAAAGTGGGTGGCCCACACACCGCGTCTAGGAAGCAGAAGGTCAAAATCCTTGAACCTCAGGTCTCTGGTTCCCGTAAGCACAGCTGGATTTCAAGGGAGACACAAGTGTGGCTCGTTTGTGGAACAACCTTTAGTAGTCTGGTTTAACAAGGCTATAGACATTTCCTGTTGGTGGATGGAATAAAAACAACTCTATTAGAACAGAAGAAAGCATGTAAGAAACATTTCATTCCCCCCATTTACTGCCTAAATAAGGCATTGCAAATCTGAGGTCTTTTCAGTCAATGTGTGCAAACATCTACTTTGAGAGCACCTATTTATTTATTTCATAGCAACAAAGGAACAATGAACATCTTTAGGAGCTTAAGAATTAGTCCTACTGGCTTATTCCTATGTAGTCTTTGTTTACTTATTTATTAATATTCTCTCTCTCTCTCTCTCTCTCTCTCTCTCTCTCTCTCTCTCTCTCTGTGTGTGTGTGTGTGTGTACACACTCATGTTTGTGTATGTGAATGTGGGCACACACACACAATAATGTGCATGTCATGGTCAGAGGGCAGCATTGAGTATCAGTGCTCACCTTCCACATTGTTTGAGACAGGATCTCTAGGTCATTGATTCATATGCCAGGCTGGCTGATCAGCAAGCTTCCAGGACTTACCCTGTCTCCACCTCCTGTCTACCTGTAGTAGCCCTGGGGTACACACTGCCATATCCAGCTTTATGTGGGGTCTGGGAAACCAGATTCTGGTCCTCAATTTTGCATGTAAGTATTTTACCTATTGAGCCCCAGCCCCTCCCTCTATATAGTTTTAATTTCCTATGTCCTTTATTCATCTATGTTTTCAAACCAATTAAGCATAAATTTCTGTTGAGTATGCGGAAAGCCACCTCCACTAGGTGTGAGGCTCAGAGCAGTCCTCACCATCTGTCTTTCTCTGGACATGGAGCTCTTGTTCTCCTGCAGATCCCAGCTTCCACATGCCATTGTCTGTTGGTTTTGAACTTGAATTTCATTGTTCTGTAAATTTTATGTGATGGTTGGTTCTTGTGCCTTTCCACCTCTAGAAAGCCAATATGTGAACATCCCAGAATTGACTGGAGCTGGGCTTAGACCATTAATCATACGTGTGAAGAGCCCCAAGGCCTCCCTTTAAACCTGTGGGAAGAATTGAACCGTTTTCTCAACAAGACAGAAACCACACAGCAGTTTTCTTTAAACATTGTTTAGCAAATGGAAAGAGGAGCGCACAGCCCCTTAGGTGAAACGACCAGCATGCGATTTACAAATGGAGGTTCAGAAAGAGCTTCCCACTGAGGGAGAAGCTGGCAGGTCCAGCACTGTTTGCCAGCTGTGCATGAAGGCCTTTGTGAACAGTGGGGATGTGATGGGTGACTGCCCCCAACACTGGCATCACTATGTGGATTCTCAGTGAAAGGGGGACTATGGTGGTTGCAGAAACTTCATGACCTTGAAATTGCTAAGAAAAAATAATGCTAAGCTTGCACAATAAATTTTCCTTATAGCATAATCAGGATCACATATCAGTGACTTCAGCTTGGCTATGAAAGTTTATATTTTCATGAGAGGAATATATGTGTATCTTGAATAACATAAAAGACAAAGTTTTGGTAGTGTTTAGATACTCACTGCTTGTGTTCATGATAAAATACCGTTCTGTTTTATGGATCTGTAATGAGTACTATTTTTTAACCTACCTTATCCTCTGGTTCCTGAACTCTGGGAAAGGTTCTCAGCACCCCTGCAGTTAGTTAGATTACATTACTAGGCCTAGTCAATGAGTCACCAGGGCATATAACATATATAACTTCCAAGCCACGGCATTTGGAAGAGGTTTGAGGTATACACACTTCTTTCTAATGGATGTTACGAGATGAGGTGGTAGCATATGAAGATGACTAGGTTTGTAGCTGGGTGGAGCAGTGCTCTTGTGCAGAGTGGAGTCTCAAAAAATCAGGAAATGTGCATAAACAGACCCAGTAGCCCAGGGGAGGATTTTCTTAAGCCTACATTTTTTTTTTCTGCTGGAGAATCAAGAAGACAAATTACTATGTTCTTCCATCTTGAAAATTCTGCAATGAGGCTCCATTGCCTATTGGGTTCTGGGCATTAAAACAAGGGGTCAGAGCTGAAAGTGGGGCTAATGACTGGACACTGTTATTGGTAGTGAAAGCGTGTGTGGTGGTGAGGCACGGAGGAAAGAATGTCTCATGAGGTTAGGAAAGCTGCTCTAACATCTATAAACTAAAAAGTCTACCTCAGGAACCAACCAGGGCCTCTTCCCTTGTAAACCCCTTTTAGCCTGGAGCATTTCATTTTTAAGATGTTTTAATGGAGATTTAACTGTACGTTCAGTCATAATAAAGGTAAAGCAACATGCTTACTGTCATCCAAATGCCGAATGTGCACCGACTTATGTGTGTACTCACAGAAGATCATCCTGCTTTCATTGTCCTCCTTTGAGAAGGATTGGGTTTAGTTTTTTTTTTTTTAGTTCATACACTTTATTTTTTTCCTTTTATTTTATTTTACAATACCATTCAGTTCTACATAACAGCCACGGATTCCCTTGTTCTCCCCGCTCCTGTCCCCCTCCCCTTCCCCCCAGCCCACCCCCCATTCCCGGGTTTAGTCTTAATTAGTCCCTATGTAACTGCCCAAGTCACAAAGCAGTAGAGCCAACACTAAATCCCGATGGCCTAGTATGTGAGGCCAAGGATGTAACGAGTGGATACTAATTTCCCTCCTCAGTGTTTGTTAGTGTATGTGCTCAGACGTCCAGCAAAGAAAGGTGCGGCCTTCATTTTCTATTCCTGCTGTGAGATTTTGACATATTTCTTTTTCCATTTTGGTTATTCAGAGTCAGAGCCTGAAAGAACTCAGAGTAAGTATTTGTGGTTGTTTTATGGTTCGTGGGGAGACTTCATCATCCTCTTCCTTTCCTTTGGTTCAGATGATTCAATGGACTTTGAATCTATGTACAATTGAAGGCAGGCCAAAGGTGCACACTGTTCAAAGGCAGACTGGATCAGAGGTGAAGCTGGTACCTCGCTGGAGGCCATCAGGCTAAATTTCTCTCTGTGTGATGAAAGTGAATGGGTTCCCAAGGGCAGCAACAGCCAGGCAGCTCTGAGCTTTGGTAGGTCAAAGAAAGCTGTGCTCAACTTGGAACAACTCCCAACCCAGTACCTCATTCCCTGACAATCTTGGCCGCCTCCATCCAGTCACACCTCGTAGTATTTTCTTGAGTACTATAGTAGAATGCTCGTAAGATTTTGTTTCCATACTAGGAAGGACCTTTGACTGGGAAAAGCTGGGCATTGATTTCCTGTACCAGCATCAAAGCCCCCTGCTCTGAACCAAGCATCTTCAGTGAAGAGGTTTGCCTCCTGACTGTTGCTTTGTCACATTGCATTTCAACAGAACAGTTCATCTTCTGGAAGCAAATGATGTGCCGCACAGGTTCTGATCACAGATGCATGGGAAATACACCAGCTTTGCTTTCACTATATTTTGAAGGTCTTCATCTGCCGAGGCAACGAGTGTCAAAGGCAGGTTCATGGTCTCTTGTCAGCCCTCCTCATACGGCACTGGCTCTGCACATGTGTGCTGAAGTCTTGCTGAGTGGAACCTGAAATGATGAGAAGGAACCTAGTAAGCTGGAGTTGGTCTGAATGCCACCCCAGCAAGGGCCATGAAAACAAAACCAGATTCCAGAGAACGCTTGAGGTCATTAGTCAAATTTCCTTCCTGCTTTCTTTTTCACGTTCTTTGTTTTGCTTCCATGATCCTTTTCCTGGATGTCTCTCACAGACTCGGAAGGAAATCAATACCACAGAAGAAAGAGAATCCAGCTTGTGGTGTTTGTGACTGAGTCAAGTCCAAGACACACTACAAAGCTACACAGGAGCTCAGTTTTGTGTGATTTCCAACCTGATAACCAGACCAAAGAGGTTAGCTGTGACATGTGGGCCTCTCCAAAATGACCTTTTGCAAAGTTTATGTTTATCATGTCATTTATCCATCAGTGTTGTTGACTTTTTGTATTAACGTCTCTTCCAAACTAGTGTGTAAATATCCTTTCCCAAACCCAAAGGATATGCCATTACAGACTGCTAAGTAATACACTAACCCCCTCTCTGGTACATGTCAGAGTTAAGACATAGTCTGTAGCCGGAATTCTGTGTTTATTAAAGATCCTTAGGGTGGTCTATAAGATTAAATCAAAGTTAGATTTTGTGACATGTTGCAGCTAATATTTCAGAATAAAATGCTCTGCCTTGTGGTATATATCTACACCTAATTGTAATTGATCTCTCTATGACTGATTCTAAGGTACCAATATCTTATTACTTACCACACAGCAGGGAAGTGATATATATAAAGTAGACCCTTATAAGCTCTGTGAACTGGCTCCAGAAACCCCCTTGCATCTAATCTTGTATAAATAATACTCAAAGAAATGTGTCTCTTGCTCAACTTAAGGAACAAATTGGGATAAGAACTAGGAATGGGAAGGAGGGGTCATGACTTCAGACAACTTTCATTTTAAGTATTTGTGGAATCACATACAAACTCTATCATTTCTGGTTTAATACTTGCAACTTCTAGAGATTTAAAGGGTGATCAAGATACAAAGTTCTTTCTCTCCTTGGGACATTTCTTTTGAACTGAGTTGATAGTTTCTAATTTAGGGCACTAGAGGGTGAATATGTGAACTTAAAAGTAAGACTGAGTTCTAGTATGTTCCCAGGTTTCAAGGCCGGGGTCTTTGTAATTCTTAAATTATAGAATCACTTAGGGCCAAATTAGGCTCTGGTACCACAAGGTTAGGATTATGTCGAAGTGCTAATTATCATTAGTGCAAGATAATTTTATTAAGGTCTGACTCTACATTCAGTTGCTGAATCCAGCATGGCTCTAAATGGACCTGACTGGGGTGTCAAAGGAATGAAGAAAAGACAAACTTACACAAACACACGGGCACAGAGAAATAGCTGGGATTGGGTGGACTAGACTCTTGGTGGAGAAACACTAGCACCCCCAGAAGCTCAGAATGTTTATTACATAGAGATGAGCAGAGAGGAGGGTTATTGCATACAGGTGAACAAGGTCAGTGGTTATGACCTACAGATAGACTAAGAGATGGGGCTTATGGTGCAGCTGGATCAAGAAGGCAGGCTGTAACTATCCAGGGGAGGAGGCTGTGGTGGACATTTTCGGTATACACTATGAACATTCACACACGGGCCAGAAGAGCAGGTTTGCCAGTCCTCTGAGCCTCACCCTGGGGAAAGACATTGCCATTCTCCCACTGGTCTGAGCCTATGCTCCTTGACATGGTTGGCTCATGGCAGCAACACATATCCACTCAGGACTTTACTCACTCAGGGCTTCTCCCACTCCCCACGCTCAGTCTGTTAAAAGCACAAGTCACCAGCACTTCTCCTTACTCTCTGAGGTTATTTATAGTAGAATAAAGAATTTTACAACCCATTTCCCATCCACAGTGTTTATTGCTTATCCCTATTTGAAGCAATGTTCTTTATCTTACTGTATGTTATGCATCCTAATCTTTCAATCAGTTAATATAGACCTTATTTTCATTTTACAAGTGCAACTGAAAAGAAAAAAAGTAAGTTGCCAAACTTCACACCAATACTTAGAACTGTCCTAGGTTCAAGAGTCAGCTTTCTCTACAGTCAAGACCTTTGTTATCCTGGAAGCACTTTTATTATCCTGGACAGCACATTAATTCATATCCTTTTGGCAAAATTATGGGCCAAGAATAAAGATGTTACTCCATAATGTGGATTTGACAGTTTCATCCAGAAAGATCAAATCCAGAGGAATGGAACTTGGGGCTCAGTCATGAAGATTGTGAGCTTGTGGAGTGTATGTGACTCTATAGGAAAACTCTAAGTATTAACATTACATCAAGTGATGACTTAAAACATACAAAGGGTGGAGGTCACAATCTTCTGATCCTTTATTTGTTCTCTTAGCACTGATGAGAGAGCAGTCTATCTGAGGTAGGAGGGAGAGCTTAACATCATGGGTATATTGTTCGAGAGACAGCAAGATAAGTGTTCTGTTGCAAATGACATGGGTAGAAAGAGATCTGGAGAAGGAGTCAAGTTCAGAGCTGAGACACAGTGCTGTCCTTACTGGGTCTTTTGGGGAAGTCCTATTGCTTGTCTGAGCTTTCACTTTTAAAATAGGATTTGCATTGCCTGTTACAAGACATTGTCTTATAAGACATGATTAATTATTACATAAGCAATTATAATTATTGATAGCTATGAAGCAAAAAATAAATAGACATGGATTCATTGAATTTGTGGTAGGTTGTACCTGGCTTTTTTTGGGTGGGGGGGGTCAACGAGCAGCTCCCAAATCATGATACAGAGATTTATTATTAGTTTTGAATGCTCAGCCTTAGCTTAGGCTTGTTTCTTGCTAACTCTTATAACTTAATCTGTTTCTATTCGTCTATATTTTGCCTCAGAGCTTTTTACCTTTCTTTCCTTCTGTATAGCTAACTTTCACTGCTTCTCCTGTTTGACTGGCTGGCAGCTGCCTGGCATCTGGTTCTGGGAGTGTCCCTCTCTTTCTCCCTTGTTCTCTCCTTCTATTTATTCTCTCTGCCCCCCAGCCCAATCTATCCCTTTCCTACCTAGCTATTGGCCATTCAGCTTTTTATTAGACCAACCAAGTGCCTTAGGCAGGCAAGGTGAAACAAATGCCACACATCTTTACACAATTAACAAATGCAACATAAACAAATGTAACACATCTTTACATCATTAACAAAGGTAGCTGGAACAAATGCAACACACATTTGCATAGCTAAAGAAATATTCTGCAGCATAAACAAATTTAGCACATCTTTACATAGTTAAAATAAGATTTCATAATAGTAAAGTATTGAGGAAATATGCCAGATTCTGACACTAAAGACCATGCAATTTACTTATAGTTAATGGGTACAAATCATTCAAATGTTAAATCATAAAAGCAGTAAATAACATAAACAATGGAAATGCCAGGAAATAGCATAAAATTTTATTAAATGAATACCTTTGACTATTCCCCTAACAATTGAGAGCAAAACAAAAATAATGAAGTGATCTTCCTACTGTTTCCTCTAGGAGTATCAGAGATTCAGATCTCACATTGAGGTCCTTCATCCTTTTGGAGTTTTATGTAGGGTAAGAGATAAGTGTCTAGTCTCATTTTTTCTTCAGTTTTCCTAGCACCCTTTGTTGTATGCTGTCTTTTCTCCAGTGTCTATTTTTGTCACCCCCCTACTCTCTTTGTAATAGGATGTCTCTTTATTCACTTAACTGTTTCTTTTGCTGTACAGAAGCTTTTTAGTTTCATGAGTCCTTGTTGTTGGCTGTTGGCTGTTGACCTTATTTTCAGAGTGACTAAGTACTAGTCTACATGTTGGATAAAACATGCAGTAGTTTTCCTTTGAGTCTGTGTTAGTTTTCTTAATCTAACAATCCCCAATTGAATCCATTTTCCTGAAAATGACACTATTCTGTTCACCTTTATTAATAATCCTTCATTGCATGAATATAGCACATGTTCTTTATCCATTAATCCATTGATGGTACTAGACTCAGTCCATAGGTTAGATACAGTGAATAGTACCACAATAAATATAAATTTGCTAATTAAAGAATAATTTGAACAGGTTCAATAAAAATATATTATTAAGTCAAAGGCAAGTGAAAACAAATAAAGAGTGTTCTGGACTGGATTGAGTTTCATCCACATTTATTGATGAAGTCCTACCCACCCCTATGGTGTCCTTACTTTGAAGATGAGGCCAATGGAAATAGGAAGTGTTAAGGATGGGGACATTTGTACATTTGCTTCTTGTTTTTCAAAGAGAAAATGACAGCAAATCCTTCCCTGTGTGAGAAGAAAGCCATGTGCCGATGGAGAGAGCCTTGCCAGAACCAAGGCCTTGCTAGAACATTGTTGAACTGTGTGGACTTCACAATCCACAGAATGGAGGGGAAATGTGTTGAGTTATTAGGACAACTGGTGTGTGGTACTTTACAATGACTGAACTAGCCAACTAAGACAAAGACAATTACGCAACTAAAATAGAGGAGAGTTGACTGGAGAGATGGCTCATTGGCTGTTCTTCAAGAGGATCTATGTTTGGTGACTCACAGTTGTCTGTATTTCCGGTTCCAGGGGACCTGATGCCCCCCCCCTCAGGCCTCTGTGGGCACCAAGCATGTATATGGTACACAGACATGTATGTAGACAAAACACTCGAACACATAGAATATTTTTTATTAAAATTAAAGAGGGGAAGTGAAGTGCTGCATTCTTAGGAGGATATTATTTGGGGGCTAGGGATGCAGCTCAGTGACAGAGTGTCTGCCCAGCAAATGGGAAACCCTGGTTTGGTTTGTTTTCACTCACATTCCCCAACCCCAGCCAAAAAAAAAAAAGGTCTGAAATAGAACAACAACACAAAGCCACTAGTCATTATGGATAGCAAATAGATAACTTCGGAGTTAAATGCCTGGCACTAAGTCAGGATTCAGTGGAAAATTACTTTGAAAGTTCCTGTAATCTCTCCTGTAGCACGTTATTCAAACTGCCTTAAATTTCTGAACATGGAACAACTCAGTCAGCAGTCAACCAACACAGTAACGCTTCTCTAAAAAAGAGAAAGGTGTGTTTCAGAGAGCAAAACAGGGGTGAGAAGGCCTTTGCCTTGCTTCTCTTCACTCAGTGGGAACTCGAGTCTTGTCAGCTTCCATGGGAAGCTGGCACTGGTGGCGTCAAAGATCTGCACCCTGAAACTCAGCCAGTGGAGCTGACGCTTCAGCTGTCTCACTTATTGGCTCCTCATGCCCCCTGCGTGTCACTCAGGGTTTATCTGCGTTTATCAAAGGTCTACTTATTAACTGACTAACTTGCATAAATATGTGTAAAACCTAGCAAATGTCAGTCTTGCTCTGGGTGATCTAAACAGGAATATAAAACAAACACTTTCAGTTTACCTGAGTTACATTCAGAAAAGAAAGAAAGAAAGAAAGATAGAAAGAAAGAAAGAAAGAAAGAAAGAAAGAAAGAAAGAAAGAAAGAAAGAAAGGAAGGAAGAAAGAAAATCAGAAAATAAACATAATAAAAAAGGGAAGTAATGCTAGGAATACTATGCAAGTGGAGCAATACATCATATTATAGTGTATATATTGCATGTTATATATCATATAAACATCACATATCACATCTAATATATACACTAGACTGTCTCGATGAGATTTATAGGTCGGGGAGGGGATTAGAGCCAGTTAAGAGGAGTTAGGTACTTCCAGCAGAGAATGGACTTTAAATATGTTGGTGAGGTATACCTTAACAAAAAGGTGATAAATAAGATAAGCTTTGTATCTACCTCATATTGTAGGTGGATGTGAACATTCCTTAGAGCAGGAGGTTTTTAAATGATACATAAAAGGAAGGCAAACATGTAATGAGGAAGGCCCAAACTATAGAAAAATTGTGGACCAGTGAAAGATTGTTAAAGGTAGCTGACAGCTGGATGATTAACTGATTCTTTTCCTTTGCCCTTCATATTTCAGAAGGTGGTTGAGGTTTCAGACTTTGATGGATGAGACACACATTAACTGGAAGGGCTTGTAATGACAGAGATTTAATAGTGAAGTCTACAAGCCTTGCTGAAACTAACCCAAAAGAACAACAAATATACATATATAAAAGAAAACTTCTATTTGCAGTGTAAATGGAAAACAACCACCTCCCTAAACCACAGTCTATGGAGAGTATCTGCCAAAATATTGCAAGATTTAGATGAATTGGGCAAGATTGCTTCAAGCCAAAATAAATGAGTATCTCGACTTCCTGAGTGAAGTACAAAATTCTCACAAATAAGTGGGAACCCTAGGAGAGTGTGGGTGGGATGAAGTACTAAACATGCCTGTGGACTGTGGGCTTCTGTTAAATCTGAGCTCCAAATGGGAAAAGAATCATCTGGATGAAACCTAACCAGAAACAGAAAATATTAGCTCCTGATCAAGTCTGTGGACAGTGGGAGAGCTTAATTCAAGCTCTGAATGGATCTGGATGACCCTTTCACCTCAGGAGAAATACGTTCACAAGCACAGGACAAAAGTCATACAAACATCAAGTATTTGAGATAACACATCTCATTTAAAAGTGGCACAATCTCAGGGTAATTTTCTTGTTCATCTATCTATGCTATTACTGGACAAATGGTAGAGAAAGAACACTACTTGTTCAAAATGTGTTATGGGCATCTACTTCCAGTGAAAGTGGTTCTGTGGGGAGCACATGTACCCTTCTTCCTGGAGAGGAATGTGCAATGTATCTGCCATGATGGTTACCAACTACTGATGCCAGGCAGAGAAAGAATAGTCAGTGAAATTCGAGAAAACCAAGAGAAGCTGGTGACCGCCCTGGTTTATGTCCCAGTGTCAACAGCACAATGAGCTTTGGCAGGTTGCTCACTTATCTCTCTGCGCTGAAGGGGTGGTACTGGAAGTCTAGAGGGTCGGGAGTTTCCAGTGAAAGGAACAGAGGCAAGAGAAACAGAAAGGACCCCAGGGAGTCTCAGTATTTGTCTCAAATCATCACATGAGTGTTAATCTGCACATGCACAGATAGAAACTATTAAGACCAAGAGGAGAATGGCCCCAAGGATTGGGGGAATATTATTTGGAGTTCCCATGCAGCTGGAATATTTCCTGTTCCCACCAGTCAGAGTTCCAATCTGATGATTGACTATGTTCAAAAATGTAGTGGGGAAAAAAATGAACACAGATAAACTATTTCTGAAGTCTTCTTCTCTAAGTTTCAAGATTGAGCCTTGAAGGCATTGAATTATTTTTTAATAACTTAGCTATGTCTTGGAACAAAGCTTAAGAGATAAGGGTTTGGGAAACAGCTGGGTGGCTGAGTCCTTTCCCAGCACACAAGGGTTCTGGATTCATTCTCCCACATTGGGGAAAAGTATAGCTCTCAGTAGGGAAAATTCACAATGCTTATCATCCAATCCTTTAACTAAAAATTGAAAGATAATATAATTTTAACAAAGCAGGAACATGTGATTTACAGTGAAAAGTAAATTTAATCAATAAATACAGATATAAGAATTGCATATTTAGCAGGCAAGGACAAGAAAGCATTTATTACTGCTTCATATATCCCAGAAACTGGAGGAAAGATGGAAAAGCTTCTAAGTATAGTAAGTTAGGAAGATTATGAAACTGACCAGAATCAAAGTTTTGAATCAAGAAAATGGGAATTCCTGAAATGAAAAACATACACTGGATAGTATTATCAGAGGTGGGAATCACAGATAAGTATAAATGTGAAGTTAGCAATCAGAATAATTCAGAATTGTAACAAAAAAACTTAAAGATTAACACAGAAAAAAGAAAAAGGAGAAAAAGAAGCAAAAGAAGACCCTTAAGGTGTGAGATGAGTCGGAAGTTAAATACTTATGAAGTTTGAGTCCCCAAAGAAGAAGAGAAAGGAAATGGTAAAAGCAAACAATTTAAAGAGATTGAAGGGAAATTTGAAAATTATATGACAGCTATGAATCTATAGATCAAAATTGGTCAGTGAACTTCAACAACAGAAAAGCATGAAGAAAACTGTCCCAAGGTATTTCAGAACACAATGTTAAAAATCAGTGCAAAGGGAAAATCCTAAATGTAAGCATGTAGGAGGCTCAGACATGAAGGAACAGGACAAAAACTTGACAGAGAGAGCCCTGCAAGTCATGGGACTTCAGAGAATGTGGACTTCCTAAAAACAACAGTTTCCAAACCAACCTGCCAATCTATAATTAGATAACCATCAAAACCACTTCTAGAAATGAAGGCAATGTAGACATTTTCAAACAAAAAATTGAAATCACTCAATGCCAGCAAATTTGTACTAAAACAGGTACAAATAGTTCTATGCACAGAAAAGGGAAAATTCCATTTAGAAATTGGAATTTACACAAATGAAAAGTAGAGCAGAAGGGTAATATTAAGAATATAGATGTATGTATTTATTTTCATTTTATGTGTTTGGGTGTTTGGCCTGGATTATGTCTGTGCATTGTGTGCATGCTTGGTGACTGTAGAGGTCAGAGGAGGGCAACAGATGCCCTGGAACTGGAGTTATGCACAGATATGAGCTGTGGGTGCTGGCAATCAAACTCAGATCCTCTGGAAGAGCATCCAGAGGATGCTCTTAGCTTCATTGCTAAGCCATCTCCAGCCCTGGAATTTGGGTTTCTTATACTCAAACAGGAAGTTACAGGTAAAGAAGAATATACACTGATTGATCCATGTGGTAGCAGATGATCAGAGTTTAAAACAGAAGTAATAAGTTAGGTTTGGTGTTATGTACATACTGTTACACAGAAATATTTATAAATTTATATATATTTTTATATATCAGTGTACACTGCAGTTACAAGCACATACTTTCTTATTCTATCAATTAAGAGTACCTACTCCCCAAATGACTTGCCAACGTCAATAAATAAATAAATAAATAAATAAATAAATAAATAATGCAACTGACCTGCATTCCCTGACCTTGGCCTAAGAGATTTGTTAAAATAGTAACTGATAGCAGTATGGTGGGGGCTGTGAGGAAAGTTCAGTCCCATGGGACAAAGTGAGTGTCCCCTCTTACATGTTGCAGAAAGAATAGGGAGATCTCATGCCATGTGGGTGGTGAATAGCCCTCATAGTTGGTGCTTGGATCCAGGTTGTCTGTGGTTCCCCAGATAGGAGAGAAAGGAGTCTTAGGTTCAGCCCTTTTGTTAAAGGCTCTTCTAATAAATTGCTTACTCAAAGGGCCATGTGCTTAGTTTTGTGAGATCCTGCCTTTGATCTCCAGAACCAATAACAATGATGCTCCTGTCATAATCACAGAGGAAACCGAATATAAGAGATGTAGGAACTCTCTGAACACTCAGTCTTTCTGTACATCTAAATTTATTTTTTAAATTGCTTTAAAAAGGAAGGAAAGATAACAAAGATTAAGAAAAAAGAGGCTAAATAGAGTAGCAAAGTTTATATACCATATGTAGGTGTTATAAGGTCACTTGACACAAAGACAATACATACTTACAACTAATAAATTAACATATAAGATAAAATGGAGTCACGAGCAGCAGTCAATCCATAGGAAGCACAGTGATGAAAATCAAGAAACTAATACATGGACAGTAGGTCACAGATAGCAAGCTAGTAGTTTCAAAACAAATATATCAAAGTGATGTCATATGTAAGTGCTTAACAACTGATTTAAAATTATCAGATTGCATGTTAGGCAAATAGCAAGCTCCACACAGATGTTTCCTGCAAGGGAGAATTTTAAGTAAAAATATAACTGGTTAAAAGTAAAAGTTGGAAGAACACATCATGCCGACACCACTTTTAACAAATGTGGGATCTGTTATGTTAAAAATCAGAGAAAACCTACGATAAAAAGAAACTTCATCATGAATGAAGCTGCTTCCTGGAGAAGATGTGGTGCTACAAAAGCATATGGTCTTAAGATCATAGATGCAAGTACATGCTAAGTACAAAGTGGGGACTTTATAATCAATACTTCTTATCACATTTTCATCTTGTCCATTTTCTTCTCTTTCTGGATTCCAGATTTTCAAAATTTTCCTTAACAGTCTCATATGTCCTAAAGACTCTTGTCTGGTAGTTTTCTGTCTTCTTTGCTTGTCTTCATTAATTTCTCTTTTGTATTCTGATTCACTGATTTTATTTTCCTCTATTCTCTTGATGTTGTCTTCAAGTCCAACTTCTAAACATTGTATTTTGTTTATCAAATTTTTTCAATTCAAAATTTCTACTTTATTCACCAAAAAAGGTACCTGCAAAGAGTTACAAATAGGCTTTAAGCTCTCACCCATAAACATGAATAATTACACTCCAGAGGCCTTCAAGCTGTGTGCTACACCAACATCATTGGGCACACAGACCTCCACAGCTCTGCCCCACCCCAGACCCTCAGTAGGGCACCCATAACACAGATCATGTTTTAACCAGTCCTCAAAGTGATTTGATGAAGCCAAAGTGGAAGTCCATTCTTCTGGGAAATTGACATCTAATACACACACACACACACACACACACACACACACACACACACACACACACTGCAGTTTCTGAAGGATTGTGAGTAATGTCTTAGCTTTCCACTACTGCAACAGAATATCTGAGACAGTCAACTTCAAAAGAGGAAAAGCCTGCTTTGGTTTCAGAGGTTTCAGTCTCTGGTCACTTGGCCCTCTTGCTTCAGGTCTGCAATGGTACAGTGTAGCACAGTGGGAGGAGCCAGCATCCCCACATCTCCTTCAAGTGCACTCACAGTCCCCAATTTTCTTTCCTAGTTCCTGCCTCCTAAAGATGGCATTGCTTCCCATTATTGCCACAGGCTTGAGACCAAGTCTTCAGCAGCTGGGCCTCCAGGGCACATTTAAGATGAGTTAAGACCACTTTGGCTGTAAGGCAGGAGAGGGCCTGATGAACTAGACAAAGGATAGCCTGAGAAAGTAAGTTTATTTTGGGACCAAAGTCCGGCCTGATTCATGTGCACTGAAGGTTGACCAGCAGGAATGCTTCTATTCTTTGTTTACTATGCTATCGTCAGTCCTGCTACAGATTGTTGATAGTCAAGGAAGGTAGAAAATCAGTCTCTTGTCCAGCTGCTCCTGATCCAGGTTCTGTTTGAGAAATGGGACCACAGGGTAAGAACATGGAGCATCTATTACCCGTGGCCTGCTCTGAGAATGAAAACACCATACTGTTCACAAGTTACAGTAGTGTAGACATCTCCAAGGGCAACATTTCAGTTTATAGAGTGCACTCCTTTATCTACACTCCTATCACCCCCCCCCCACACACACACACACCAGGGAAAAGGAAGTAAGGAAGAGCAGACCACTGCCATTTGCCAACAGTCTTCTGTGGTTAAGCTACCCTTCATTGGATTTTACACACAGTTGGCCTCTGCATCTGCAGATTCTGGTTGTGTGGTTTCAGTCAGTGCCAATCAAAACTGCTTGGAAAACAGTTGCACCTATCATGGTCAGAGATTTCTTCCTTGTTGTTAGTCCCTGAGCAATCCTGTGTGGACCTGACTGGTAATGAATACTCTGGAGATATTTAAAGTATATGGGGGGTGTGCTTATTGTATGTAAATTGGACAGCATTTTATGTAAGGGACCTGAGCCCCCTTAATAGTGGCACTCCAGAGTGTGGGAGAGAGTCCTGCCAACAAGCCCCCCCCCCCCCCCGTTGACAAAAGGATGGGTATATTTATCTTCCAACAATTAGACCAAATCTACTAGGTGAGCATGTTTTGCATCCATTTTGTAGATGAGAAGAATGGGAGTAGACTCACTGAAGAAAATCCAACAGCCTGTTTTAACAATGACATATATGTACTTTTCTGTCTCACATAAATTTCATTATCCAAATGAACAAAAGAAAGACAAATCACTGTTGGAAAAGTCTGAAGAAAGTGCTTTCTAGACTTGGCATCAGTATTTTATTGAAAATATGTTAGGGATTTTCGATAGTCTTTGACTATTCTTTGCCATGCTAAGAGTTCATTCATGAGTTCTGGCAGTCAATATTTCCTGGTGCTGCATCTGTTAGCACACCCATAAAGCACTGTGACAAGACTGAGAAGCTTTTGAGGCTGGGGGCCTCATGCTCACCTTTGTGCCTGAGACGTACTTAAGAAAGTTTGTTAGGTTTTCTGCAGTGATAAAAATATTTTCTAAGAAAACAAGAGCTTTGAAGACTGTGCATCTTCATGCATAACCTCAGAAACAATTGCCTTGTCCTAGGAGCCAAATCCAGCTGTGCTATGCTTCAGCTGGAATCGATGCTCAGGCCACTCTATAATAATTAATAGAACACAATGTCTGAAGCCTCAAACCAGCTGAACCTTCAATTGCCTTTATTACTCTAGTAGTTTTATTGCTTCTAGAACAACTACATCTATGTGTCATGTCCCCACTGCAAGCCCCTGACTGAGAGGGCTCTCATATAATTTAGCTCTCTTTCTCTTCCCAGAACTTCAAGTGCTGAAAACTGAAAATGATCTTGTCTGGGATGTGAATATATATGGCTCATGAGAAATCAATTGAGCTGGGAATAACCACTCAGGCCATAACTTTAAATCCACTGTGGGCTAAGAAAAGCAAGGCTCCTTGGGAGAATGAAGTCTGCCTACTCTGAGCCAGTATTTCCCCCCAATTTCTGACTGTTATCCCAGAGAGCCCACTGTGTGTATGTATTATGTTGTCATTCGGAATGTGTGACATTGCAGTTCAATGCATCTCTGTGTCCTTAGGGTATTCTTTATTTCTCTGACTTTCTTGGCTTTTCCGAGAAGTCAGATGTATATACTATCCAGAGTAGAATTCCTTGGGAAATCTCTCCATGGCCAGACTTGTGGGAAAGTTCAAGGCCAGATGCTATTACAGAAATGATAATTCTCCTCACATGCCCTTTAAACAAGGCCAGATGCCTAGAAGCCCCATGGAGTAAGATTATGTCTGGTCCTCTAAAAGCTAGCTCATTTGAAATTCAGGTGTGTGTACTGGGGTATGCACATGAGTGTGTGTGTTCATGTTTTAGGACATCAGTAAGCAAAATCCTTTGACACAGGACCTCATTTCTTAGGTTTTACCCACTTCCATCCAATGGAACTTTATACTATCAGCCTTCTCTGTCTGTGGGTTCTATATACTCAGATTCAGCCAACAGCACATTGATAAATTTTTCAATAAAGTAAAATTGCATCTGTACTGTTACATTTTTATTATTGTCATCATTCCTCATCATTCCTTAAATAGCACATTATAATAACTACTGGCTTGGGGTTTACATTGTATTGGGTATTGTAAGTAACCCGCAAGTGTTTTAAAATATGCTGGAGGAGATGCTTAGACCACATGCAAATGTTATGTTATTTTGTGTAAGAGACTTGCATTCATGGAGTCTAACATCCACAGGGAATTCTACAGATGTTGAGAGATGCAGTTAAATGACCCACATCCAGATAAGACTTCCCTTTTTCAAATACTAGACACAGACAGGGGATACAGGCCATGTGTACTTCTTAATAAATGATTGCAAAGTCAGAGGTTCCCATAGTTTTCTCATGTTGGATAATTTGTTAAAGTTGCTGTGAAGAAAATTCTATATGCATCCATTATAGTTTTATTATGAAGTATATAAAGCAAAGCATGGTGACTCACGCCTGTAAACTCAGTACTTAGGAAGCAAGGCAGCAAGGTCCTATGAGTTTGAAGCCAGCCTAGTCTAAAATGTGAGACCCTGTCTCAGAAAGTATTTTTTTAATCCTAAAAAAGGACCCCCCCCCAAAAAAAAAACAAACTAAAAACAAACAAAATAAAAAAAAATCAAGACATAAAGGAAGTAAATAAGGAGTCAGAGCAAGCCAAAGAAGATGACACATAGGGTCAGGCTGGCAGAGGTCCACGTGCAGGGGCTCTCTACCACATGCGTGTGGCATTCCTGTTAGTGTCTCTTTGATGCATCCAAGTTTCATCAGCCAGCAAACACCACTGAATTGGTTATCAGAGTTAAGGCAGACTGAATAACTGACCATGTGACTGGGTTCACTCTCTAAAAATTGTTGGCATTTCCAGTGGGGATCCTTCACCCTGAGTCAATCTCCTGTCTTAATATAAATTCATAGGTGAGCCTGGAGAGCGTGAAGGAATGAAAAGGACCTTCCTGTACTTGGGAAATCCCAAGAACAAGTGTCAATCAAATTCCCTATTACACAGTAGCACACTATGAGTTTATCCTTATTTTGTCAAATAGTAATTTTCATATCTGAATGGTATAAGATGGTTTCATATACCATCTAACCATTCTTAGAAAGATTTATTACAGAGTACTTACTCTACTTCAACAGCTCCCTAAATCACTGAATCTTTCCTCTGTGTGTGTGCATGTATGTGTGTGTGCATGTATGCATGAGTAGGTAAACATCCTACAGTATATATGTGGGACTCTGAGGACAACTTTGCACGATTGGTTCTCTCCTTTCTCCTTCCTTGGATTTAGGGCCTTGAGCTTAGCTATTCAGGTTTGCCCAGCTAGAGTCTGTAGTCACTGCTCCAAGTCGCTAGCGTGTGCCTGGGTTCTTCTGTGCAGATTTCGGGACCGAACTTAGATCCTCATGCTAGCAGAGAAGGCAAGTACCCAGTGGGCTCTCCGTCTGCTCCCTGGTGTCCCTCCTTAGCAGCTTCCAGGTTAATTCTTTTAAACTTTACCATCGTTCATATTCTAATCTCATTTGAATTTTTAAAAATTTCAATTATTTTACCACTCTTGTACAAAATATTTGCTTTTAAAGAACGTGCTCTTTGTTGTTTACTTTTTCATCAAAATAGCATTTTTGTTTTTGTCTAACAGTCATCCAGCTCTAACTGTGAAATGAGTTACCACTTAACTTCTGTAGACACAGAAGATTTATCAATGGGAAATACAGCAAATATTTTTAATTAAATTTTTTTCATTTATTTTACATACCAACCACAGTTTCCCCTCCCTCTCTCATCCCATCCCCCCCCCACCTCCTTTCTACCTCCTCCCTGTAGCACGAATCTTCACAGGTCTTATTAATAAAAACAAACCTGGAGCCAAGTATTGGGGTGAAGGCTGGAAGATCAGAGAAGCAGAACAAGTCACAGCTTCCTCACCTCACAATTCCTCAGCTGATCCTGTTTCCTCAGACTGGAAGCCTCTGTGTCCTTATCCAAAAGGATCTCAGCTGAACTGCTTCTCGAAAGCCTGAAAGCTTAACCAGCCTAGTTCCTGGTTTTTACGCCTTAAATACCTTTCTGCTTTCTGCCATCACTTCCTGGGATTAAAGATCTGAGTCACCATTCCTGGCTGTTTTCAGTGTGGCCTTGAACTCACAGAGATCCAGATGGATCTCTGCCTCCCAAGTGATAGGATTAAAGGCCTGTGTCCACCATTTTCTGGCCTCTGTATCTAGTGACTATTCTGTTCTCTGACCCCAGATAAGTTTATTGGGATGCACAATATATCAACCACACCCCCCATCCACTGCTCAGAAAGGGTAAGGCCTCCCATGGGAGTCAACAAAGCAAAGCATACCAAGTTGAGGCAGAACCAAGCTCCTCCCCCTGCACCCAGGCTGAGCGAGGCATCCCACCATACAGGGCAGTCTTTATGAGAGTGACTTTAGAATCACACAGATTTGGGTTCAAAAAGAAAGACCAGATTTTCCTAGACGTTTCACCTAATGCAAGTAGCACAATTTCTCTGAGGCCTGGTAATCTATTTAATTACATGAATACAGTGCCTTCATAAACATTTTAGAGACCAAATGGCATGCAGTATTGATCAGCTAATCTGGTCCATACTAAAATGGCAATGGCTGACAGCAGCTTTTTACAGATGTATGAGGCATAACAGGATGGGTTCTGAGATTCTGTCACCATTATGAGAGTCTGTCCTTGTGTAAGTATCAAAGAATAGCTGCACACACCTTGATGCTATAGGTCAATTATTTGCTTATCTCTGGAGGCAGTTGAGAGACTTGGCAAATACCATATGTATGAAGTTGGTGCCTATATAATACGGTGTCCTGTTTCACAGAGAAGTATTGTTTTTATAGATAGGAGGACTATCTAAAACAATGATTAAACAGTGTAATATACTGTGTTTATGAACCAGTGAATACATAAACTAGTAACGTGGCCATTATTGTTATCAGTTATAATGCACGGCATGGCTATGTGCATGCTTTGCTCTGCTGACTGAAAGCAGGAGGGGTTTATTTTCACAGCATCACTGCCAGCAGGTAATCAACACAGGACAGTATGATGATGAATATCACTAGTTCACAGGGATTTTCCGGTTCTGTTGTGATCTAGGGGACCACCCTTGTTCATAGGCCTATTACTGACTGAAAGGTCATTAAATCATACTTCCCTTTCCCACAATTCCTTTCTTCATGCCTTCTTGTAGGTTTTCTGTGTATCTTACTACAACTAGTTCAAAGATATTTTCCTCTGTGGAATGCTATGGTTTCAGCAAATCTGAATTCTTCCTTTCTTTCAATCTGCAAAGCACTTTTCAGTTTTCAGGGTGTTTTTGTGACAGTGTTCTCAGGCTGTGTTGCCCTTACATTCCTTCTAGCTTTAGCTCCTCTGGTCTCAGGTGCCAGATATGCGCAGTATGCACCGGTTTGCCCATGGTGCTCAGCTGTTTTCACACTCACTAAATAAATGATCACTCTTGGATTGAGACATCTAAAATCAAACCCGTGTAACATTTCCTATGAAATAATATCAACATGAATGTTAAAACTAAAAAACAATTCTAGCAATATCACTTTCTCATGCTAATAACTGTTTTTCTTTTTAAGTATAGCTAAGATGTATTTTTTCTATGAAATCTTTCTTTTGTTTACACATCCACATGTAAGAGTTAGTTTTCATAAATTGCCTAGTTACTTGCTTTTATTTTTAATTTTCACAATAGTGACACAAACACAGCCTGCAGTCTTAGAGATGAAGAATGGATTTTGAGAAGTGAGCATTCCCAGGTTGCTCCATAAGTGAGTGATAAAGCCAGGTCTTACTAACTGACCCTAAAATCTGTCCCATTTCCAACACTCATTATATTGCCTCTTGGCGAAATTCCTACATACTTCTGTACAACATATGTAAAGGAAACAGCCTTTGGGCTGAGGGCTCAGCTAACCCTTTAAAAACAAACCAGTAAGGAGAGTGAATGACACAATGAAAACAGCAATGTGCTACAGCTTCCCAGGGCTCGAAGTGATATTGTGTGGACATGAAGTGATTAAATACCCGAATCCTGTAAGAAAGGCTGAATTCACTAGGGGAACACAGGACTAATGTCTGGGGCATAGCTTGGCAGAGGGCCAATTTGCATTTAGCCTAACACAATGGCCATATTGATTGAGAACCATCTCTGCCTTGGAAGCAGTGAAATCAGTTTTAACACATACAGTGGAGGCTCTCTTAGGAGGGTGAGCTGGTAGGTAAACATTATCATTATTGATGGTATTTCACGCAAAGTGGCTAAGACTCGGGAACTGGAAGCACACTAGGCCTCTATCTCTGGTTATAAGTATGTACACAATAGTGAATATTCTGGAGTAGTTAACATTATTATTGAACAATGCTAAAAATAAAATCAGGGTGCTATGTCATGCCTAGTTCATAATATAAGTATGGAGGAAATCTTATGGTAATACAAGTATGAAGGAATAACATAGCACTAAATTAAAGATATGGTTATGATTGGCATATTTAAAAACAGTAGAAGACAACCCCTGCCTATTAACTCTGTATACATTAAGGAGCAGTGTAGAGCAAGTACAACTGGATAGTTATGCTTGCAAGTCTATCCTAAACTGCCCATACATGACTTTAAAGTAACTCACTTGAACTCCCTCTGAACTAGCAAGGGCCACCCACAGGCAGTGAGATTGGCCCGGACACCATGAATAAAGCTCAGATCAAATTGGGGTGGCCTTCATTCCTACATAACAAAGATCAGGGGACTATTTTCTTGGAGTGGGGGCTACATGAGAAGCAAAGAGGGTCTCAGGTAAAAGACAAACCCATTGGAACATGTATCTTCTACTTGTTGGGAATGCAAAGTCTGCTTAGCTGACCAGCAGTGCAGGCTGTGGCTCTTGGCTGCTTGTCAGGCAGTCTTGGAAATGTGTTTCAGAATATGTACTCTAATAATCCAAGTGAATGAATGGAAATGTGTTTCCCAGGCACTCTGCAGGTGAGGCTAGGCAAAGCTGCTTCATTCACTGAATGGATAGCACTTTTGTTTTGCAATACTTTTATTAGCACATACATAATATTTCCACAATAAAAAAGCTTAAGTTTACACACTGACAATGCTCTGTACAGACTGCTGAGTTAGTCTGCTCTTTGCCTTTCAGTCTGGTCTCTTCTATGTTGTAAACACCTGTATTCTCCCTGACTCCAATCTTACAATCCTAAGTTAACTTTTCAGCAGAAGAAAAGTCTGTCTTTTAAAATGTATTTATTTCTAAAGAAACAAAAATACTACTAGATTTCAAATTTTAAGAGCATAATATGTAGAAAGTTTTACCATTTGAACTGGGAGAACCTTTTCCTCTATCTCTTGAAGATTATATGTAAAAACCAACACAATGAGAAACACATATACACAACACAGGCACAAATAAAGTAATTTTAAGTATAAGTAAAATTGGTTTCTTACATTACAACCAAGTCCATATATGCAAAGCTGAAAAAATATAAAGCCTACCATTTTTATTGTCATAAAGTTAAGTACTGTAAGAACCAAGAAAATGCTATGATGAATTAGTATCAGTAAGAAAGAAACAAGAAGTAATAGGATGTTTGCTTTACCCTCACAGTGGAGATACAGCTGACATGGCTTACATACATAGATGATTAAATATATCATATTAAGCCATAATTGTACAAGTGACTGATACATTTTATAAAAGTGGAAAGAAAACTTCTTAAATTATAACTAGAGCATCATGAACATCACAAAGCCTAGGAAAGAGACGTGTCTAAAACAAAGTGATCAAGAACAATGAAAAATGAAAGGATAATAGCATTTGAGGTAATGAGGAGGACAGATAAACACCCACTCCATCAGACAGGTGGATTTACAGTGAAAATAAAGAACTTTGGGCAGGAAGGCTTTCTGAAGCAGTGACGAGAACAGCTGATTATCTAACCCTCACTAAATTCTAAGCAATAATAACCTGAAATCCAAATTCATAAAGTGTGTGAATGTGTGTGCGCATGCACGTGCACATACACACACACATATCACAACACAGTACACATGACATAACAATATGGCTCAAAAATGTCAGCACTATTCAAATAGCTCACAAATAGAGAAGTGACTTACAAATGTTTATATGTACAGAAAAGAATATCATGGAGATTTTAAAAGTATGCTCTCTCTACATTTTGACTTTTTTCTTTTAGTCTTATCTGTGGTGATATCATGTTCCCCAAAATATTGTGCACCCTAATAAACCTATCTGGTGTCAGAGAACAGAACAGCCACTAGATAGAGGCCAGAAAATGGTGGCACACATGCCTTTAATCCTAGCATCACAGAGGCAGAGGTCTGTCTGGATCTCTGTGAGTTTAAAGCCACACTGGAAACAGCCAGGCATGGTAACAAGAGTCTTTAATCTCACAAAGCGATGGCAGGAAGCAGAAAGGTATATAAGGTGTGAGGACCAGGAACTAGCCTTGTTAAGCTTTAAGGCTTTTGAGCAGCACAGTTCAGCTGAGAGGCATCCAGTCTGAGGAAACAGGATCAGCTGAGGAACTGGCAAGGTGAGGTAGCTGTGGCTGGTTCTGTCTCTCTGATCTTCCAGCATTCACCCCATTACCAGGCCCTGGGTGTAGCTAGAGTTTTCCTGCCTTGCCCACAATCAGGACAAATCTCTGTCACCCGCCAGTCCCACAGCCGCTCAGACCCAACCAAGTAAACACAGAGACTTACATTGCTTACAAACTGTATGGCCGTGGCAGGCTTCTTGCTAACTGTTCTTACAGCTTAAATTAATCCATTTCCATAAATCTATACCTTGCCACGTGGCTCGTGGTTTACTGGCATCTTCACATGCTGCTTGTCATGGTGGTGGCTGGCAGTGACTCCTTCCGCCTTCCTGTTCTTTCTTTTCTCCTCTCTGTTAGTCCCACCTATATTTCCTGCCTAGCCACTGAGCAATCAGTGTTTTATTTATTGACCAATCAGAGCAATTTGACATACAGACCATCCCACAGCACCTGGGGTTCTTTTTATTAATAAGACCTTCTAACAATTTGTGCTATGCTTATCTGTGCACATCTTTGCCAACATTGTTTCTTTCATTCTCCTGGGTTTTTATATTTGTTTGCTTGTTTTTGTTTGGGGATCCAGCAGCTTTGGGCTTGTTGCTAGGCAACTGCTCAGTTATGGAACTATACCCCAGCCCTTGGTACTTTCCCTCTCCTTCTGTCCCCTTTCTCAGTTAGGTTGATCTTGTTTTGCTCAACACCTCTTGATCTTTTCTGTGAGTTGGGCAGTGAGTTTTTCCACTTCTGTCGCTTTGGTAGTTTCCTTTAAAATCTTAGTCAACTCAAAAATTCTTTCTATCCCTGCTCCAATATAAAGCACTTTAGCACATAGGCTATTAATCAGTATGGCCCTCTCTTCTTGTCTATTGCATGTCTTTTTAAATTATTTTTTAAAAATTTAAATTAAAATATAATTACATCACTCCCTCTTCCTTTTTCTCTCTCCAACCTCTCCCATGTTTCCCCCTCATTTGTTTTCATATTGGTGACCTCTTTTTCTTTACTATTGCTACATGTTTATGTAAAAAATACATAAATACCATTTTCCGAATCTCTTTAGTATGTCTGTGTGTATATAATCTCAGGGATTACCACTTTGTATTGGATAAACAATTAGGGGGCTCATCCCTGGAGAGGCTTATTACTCTCCCTCAGCTGTTACCAGTTGCCTGTAGTTCTTTGTCTAGGGGCCAGACCTCTTGAGATGTCCCCTTCCATGCCAACATGTCTATTGGTGTTGACACTGGGCAAGTCTTGTTTAGGCAGCCATGTTGTTGAGGTACCATGGATGCAGCTTCCCTGTGGTTTCTAAGAGACACCATCTAACAGAAAACTTAGGGTCCACTGATTCATACACTCTTTCCATCTTCTGGGATGGTCTCTGAGCTTTATGGGCAGGAGTTGTATTGCAGATGTACCTGAGACTTGTGTCTGAGGTGTGAAGAGTCTTCAGTAACAAGGATCTACTTTCAACCTCTAAGAGGCAACTAAGGACAACAGCAATAGCCCCTGCTGTTTGGGAAGTCATTTGGACTCAATCGGATGGTTCTCAAGACTGGTAATGGGGTTTCTGTTAGATAATCAATTATTCTTGTGGGAATTATTATCACCCTAAGTCGCACAACTTTATTGTAAATACACACATTTTATTTGATCATTTTGTCTATGATTATTAATATCTTTAAACTGTGAATATTTCATAAAAAGGGGAAATAGCTTAATCAGTAAAGTATTTGTTGTGAAGACCTAAATTCAAGTCTCAGAATCCATGTAAGAATCCAGATTGTGACAGAGGCCTATAATCTCAGTAAGAATGAAAAGGATGGGAGGTAAAGGCAGGTGGGCCCTTGAAAATGTGCCAGTCAGTTACCCTAGCCTACTTAGCAAAGTTCTAGGTCAAAATCAACTACCACAGTGACACACTTCCTCCAACAAGGCCATACCTACCAAAGCTACACCGCTTAATAGTGACATTCCCTATGAGCTCATGGGGGCCAGTTACATTCAATAGCCACCTTTCACTTCCTGATCCCCATATGCTTTTAACAATATCATAATACAAAATTCATTTAGTACAACTTCAAAATTCAAAATTCTCCATAGTATATCGCAATCTCAACAATGTTTAATAGTCCAAAGTCTCTTCTGAGAGTCAGGCATACTCTTAACTGTAATCCCCTATACAAACAAAAAACAGACCACATACTTCCAACATATAATGACACGGGATATACATTACCATTCCAAACATAGGGAAGGAAGCATAGTGAGGAAATATTGGGCTAAAGCAACTGGGAAAACTCTAAACTCTGTATCTCCATGTCTGATGTCAAAATGCTATTCAGATCTCCAACTCCTTTAAGCTTTGTTGACTGCAACACACTTCTCTCTCTTGGGTTGGTTCTGCCCCCTATTGGCAGCTCTTCTTGGCAGGTATCCCATGACTCTGGCATCTCCAACATCTTGGGTTCTCCAAGGTAATCCTGGCTTCTACTTCACAGCTTCACATTATGACCTCTTTGGGTCTCCATTCAAGGGCATCCCTGACACATGTCTGGCCTGAGTGGCTTTCCACAGATGTGGGAGCAAATTCCATAACCCATTTCTTCTATCCTTAACTCTAAAGCCAGAACCAATAGGAGAGCAACTGTCACACTGGGCAGTAAGTATCTTGAGCATGGGAAACCTCAAAGCCTGCTCCCACAGTGACACACTTCCTCCAACAAAGTCATACTTCCTAAGAGTGCTACTCCCTATGAGCTTATGGGAGCCAATTACATTCAAACTACTACTCCTACATAACACCTTTAACTTTGAGATGTTGAGAATAATTGACAATTTGATGAGTATTACCTGGTCAGTAGGTACTCAATCCAGTACTAGGCACATTTTGCTGTTCAGTTTTTGTTTGTTGGTTTGTTTTAAGGCTTATTTTGAATCCTGGGAATCACTGAGGTCTGTGATGACAACAAAACACAGGTAAGAATAGCACATCAGTCACAGGGAGTTAAAAGCCATCTGCATGTAATATTCCTTTTGTTTCATGAACCCATCCTCCAGGTCTGAGAAACCATTTTAGAAGAAGCTGTCTAAAGCCACCATCAGAGATAAGAACTAGTTACATTTGCCCTTGAACTCTCTTCATGCTGTAGAAGGTTTAAAAACTTCCCCCAGCCCTGCTGTTCTCTTTGAGGCGGGTCAATGGGAAGCATTTGTGGGCTTTTCTGTTTCCCTTTAGGTTCATATAGGTTAAGGAGATAGGTGTGTGTGTGCGTGTGCGTGTGCATGTGCGTGTGCGTGTGCGTGTGCGTGTGCGTGTGCGTGTGCGTGTGCGTGTGCGTGTGCGTGTGTGTGTGTGTGTGTGTGTGCATTTACTACAGACCTCCCCAGACAGTTCTGAGCTGCAAGGGCAGGAATAGGCAGGTGGTCTTCTTTCACCTGTGGCTTCCTTACACCCATCTTATTCTTAGCTTGTGAGAAGATTGGTCCTCGCAATGCCCTTCTTTGTCTCCTCATATTTAGTCTATGGATTTCTTAAGGCCCATTGCCAGGGTCAAGTTTTTCAGTATGTAAACATTGTATCTTATCTTGCATCCAAACTAAAATTTGCCGTTATAACAACTCTTTGCCTTGTCATGTCATAATTGCAATAGCTTGTGTTTCTTCACTCCCTCTGTCTTTTGTCTTTAAGCCATAAAGATAGCAGCACAATCGGGGGAGGTTTTTGCTGGAAATAACTGAGATAACTGTGAGTGTGGACTTAGTTTTGTGACAAAACAGAGACTGGAATTTTGCCATTGAAAATCCTCCTCAAATCTTCTCTGGGGACGTCTCACAAATCACAAAAGACATTCTGTTATTGTGCTTCTTGCTCTGTAGACTTGGAGACTTTTAGGCAGAGAAGAAATATGCATGATTTTCTGCAAGCTTTGGACTTACTTATACAGCCCTTTGCTTCTTTCTCCATTAGTCCTTAAAAAACAATGTGGCATTAGTAGCAGGTTCTTGATAAATGGACATCTGTGTAGACCGCAGCCAGCCACAGGGCTGAAGAGCACCAGGTCCTTCTGCAACCTCTCTCTCTCTCTCTCTCTCTCTCTCTCTCTCTCTCTCTCTCTCTCCATCTTTCTCTCTCATTCCCTCCCTCAATCCTTCCCTCCCTTTCCCCAGAATCTATAGATTGATAGCAACCAACTCTGCTTACCTACACTAGGCGTGCACAAGACTGGGACTGTCAAAAGCCAGTATGGATGAAGGAGGCTCCTGGAGCCCCCACCCCTCCATGCTGAGCTATTGGCTAATGATGGGGGTGGTGGAGGCATCATCTTTAGATGTATATCCACTGGCAAGCCCACCCAGCTCCACCGGACAGTTCCACGACAGTTCTACATCCATGGTTACACAGAAGGCTCTGGTCAAACTCGATGGATCACAAACATGAAAATATGAGAACTGAGAAAGGGACCTGTAAGGCAAGGAGGGGGAGGATTTGACAGAGCTGAAAGAGATAGGATAAGGTGGGGTGAACATAATCAGAAGGGACTATATTTATGTGTATATATATATATATGTATATATATATGTATATATATGTATATATATGTATATATATAACAGTCAAAGCAAAAAATTTAATTAATAAAAAGCAGAAACCGCATGAGAGGCTCATCCTCAAGATATTCAAAATATCTCTGCCACATAAAAAAAAATCATACCTTATAAAATGTCCAAATGTCATTCCCCTTAATTACTGCAAGGATTATGTCACATAGATTCTCATTCATCATGTAGAGCCTCATTTATGGAAGGGAAAATAGTGTGCAGGGGTGTTTGCCCTATGTCACTGTCAAAATAAGCAGCAACACTAAAATACACACTCCAGGCTTCTAACTTGACTTTCAAGCTCAACTCTGACTTTAAGGCAAAGACAAACGTGAGTTTAAATTCAGCCTGCACAGTCTACATGTGCAATGTGTGCATTTCACAAAACTTCCACAACTCCTTTTCTAAGCCAAGTGCCGGAGAAGCTCATCATCCAAAGAAAAAGATAAAGATCTCCCTTCAGCATGTGCCGCCTGTTGTCAGAGCCGTGAGCCTGGAGGCTGCTTCTTCCCAGTAGCGGGGTTGCAGTGCAGTCTAGCATTAACCCCGTTAGAGTTCTACATGGAAGAACTCAAATGTGGGTATGGAGTAACTGATTCATAAACTCTGAGGGCTTTAATCAATGTTACTGATTATTTTTTCTCTTTGGGGGGGGCACCACCCAGCTCCCAAATGAATCACACACACACACACACACACACACACACACACACACACACACACACACACACACAGGCTTATTCTTAATTATGAATGCCCAGTCTTAGCTTGGTTTAGTTTCTTGCTAGCTTTCCTCCACTTAATTTATCCCATCTATTTTTTGCCTCTGGGCTTTCCCTGTTCTCTTACTTCTGTAAATCTTACTCTTACTCCGTGGCTTGCTGTGTAGTGGGATGACTGCCCCCTGGAGTCCTCCTCCTACTCTGGCTGCTTCTCATTTCTTCTCATAGATTTCTCCTTCTATTTATCCTCTCTGCCTGCCAGGCCCACCTATTCTTTCTCCTGCCTTGCTATTGGCCATTCAATTCTTTATTAGACTATCAGGTGTTTTAGACAGGCAAAGTACCACAGCTTCACAGAGTTAAACAAATGCAACATAAACAAAAGAAACACAACTTAAAATAATATTTCACAACAAATCAATAATGTCATGTCTGGACTTGGTGGAGCAAGCTAACACATTTATGGTTTTGTATTTTGAGGACTGAGATCTTTTAACACTTCATTGCTTCTAGTCAAAGACTTCCTTGCAATTAACCTTATTCCACATTTTGCCCCCTCTTCTCCTTTCCAGGCTCAATTGCCATTTATTTTCCTACGTGGTTAAAAATCATGACCTGTACTTTACACTCTCTTACTGGAAAGCTAAGTGCTGCACTGCCCTGTGTATGGGACCTGGTCTCTCCCATTGCCAGTAATCAATGAATTGTGTTAAAGAGCTGGCAGGTAATATCCAATGAAGACATTTTTTTTTTCATGGTAGAATTCTTCGAGGCAATATCAAATTTGAAGTGTCAGTTTTTAACACTTTGGGCATAACCTGAGAAACTCTATCTCTGTGGCAGGAAAACACAGCACTCATAGTGGATAAGGAGCTGGAAAACCTCTGAAAGGACGCCACAGTTTTCCTCTGGGTCTTTAAGCCCATGCTTAATACACTCTTTCACCCTTGAGTGTGGATTGGACATAGAGACTTACATCTAATACACAGAGCACAACAATGATAATGGTCTACAGTTCCTGAGATTAGATCACAAAAAGCCTGGCATGTTCTTTGGGTTGATTATTGGGTTCTTCCTGATGAAGAGGGCAGTGGTAAGAAACTGAGGGCTGTTTCTGGCCACTAGCCAACAATAAATAGAAATCTCAACTCTCACAGCCTCCAAATCCCAGAGTCTGGCCAATAGCCACAGGAGGAAGGCTGAGAGTTGATCCTGTACCTTTACATCAACTGCAGGTCTAGCCCAAGCTTTAGCTGCAACTTGTGAGGGAAACTTACATAGCTGATATACCTAAGAATGCCTGGGTTCCTTACCCAATTGAGAAAGCGGTGTGATACAGAAATTTGCTCACTACAATTATTCATAGGTTGTTTGAGTTTTGTTCTTTGAGATTTTTGCCTTACTGTGTGGTACAGACTGGCTTCAAACTGATGATCCTCTTGCCTTCTTCTCCTAAATAGTGCCATTACAGGCATATGAAACTATGCCTGGAAGATGAGGAAATATCTCACATGGTGCAGTAGACAACTAATCTAACAAGTGATAGAAAAGAATTTGGAGAAGAGAGGTTTTTTTTGAAAAGGTTAAACCAGGAGTGTGGAATATTAGCCATGTTCTCACATCAGGTTAGAAACATTCCTCCTTGGGCATAATGATGCTGGAATTTAAACTCCAGCATATTATTAGTAATATAATCAGGGTTTTTTGGAAATTCTAGTATCCTTGGGTCAGAATTGTGTGTGAAAAATTAGATCATTGCCCAGGGAAGAACAATACATTTGGAGAAAATGATTTATATATTCATAATAAAATTGAAAACATTTAGAAAATGTTCCTAGCTAGCAAAATAGTGGCAATGAGACTAGAAAATCTCTAAGCCTCCTCCAAGTTCACCAATTTATGAATGGATCTTATCTGCTTTTAGAGCAACCACAAACAGACAAGAAAAGTTGCTTTCTGTCAAATATGTAAATGCCCTTTCAGCATTTCCATATGGACCATTTATTACTTTCAGGAATTCCAAGGCTTTTGCAGACACATATCAAAATGTGTTACTCAAATAGACACACTATGAGGCACTCAAAATTCAAAGAATGAATTCTCAGAACTCTGACAAAATACCTGGCAGAACAACAAGAGAGAGGTTCCTTAGACTCAGGGACTCAGAGGATTTGGCCTGTGGCTGCCTGGCCACACACACTTGGGCATGGCATCATGGCAGTGGAGTTTGTGGTAGAGGAGAATTTTTACTTTAAGATAGGTGGGAAGCAGAAAGAGATGTGAAGGGGCCAGAGGCCAGGGGACATTTTCAAAGATGTGCCACTGATGAACTACCTCCAGCCCCACAGTCTAAAGTTTCCACACTTCGCAAATGATACCAACATCTGAAGTGAATCATTCAATATATAAGCTTTTGAGAGGCACTTCATACTCAAACTTTAACACCATATATATACATATGTGTGATGTGTGTCTATATATCATATATAGCTTTCATATATATGTATATACAAATATATACACATATATATGGGAAGCAGTTATTTTGAATGAGAAGACAATAGAGATACTCTAGGTGGATAAAGCTGTTCCCACTAGCCATAGGTTATTAAATGAAAATCCCTGTTCTGAGAGTGGACTCTCTGCCCATAAATTGATGACCAGGTCACTCAAACAATACTGGCAGCTGCTACTGCTTCTGGTTGCCAACCAGCAATAGTAATACCTTATTGATGAAGATGCCACATGTCATGGTTGCAAGACACAGAGAAATCAAACTAAAACTGGGCTGGAAGCTTCATCCCTGCTGGACAACTGTGCTGGCTAATTTTATGTCAACTCAACACAGGATAGAGTCAACCCCAATGGAGAAAATGCTTCCATAAGACCTGGTTGTAGAGAATCCTGTAGAGCATTTTCTTGATTAGTGATTGATGGGGAGGGGCCAGTCCATTGTGGATGGTATCATCCTAGGCTGGTGGTCCTGGGTTCTATAAGAACCCAGACTAATCAGGCCATGAGGAACAAGCCAGTAAGCAACACCCCTCCATGGTCTCTGCATCAGCTCCTGCCTCCAGGTTCCTGCCTTGTTTGAGTTCCTGTCTTGACTTCCTTCAATGATGAACAGTAATAAAGAAGTATAAGCCAAATGAACCCTTTCTTCCCCAAGTTCCTTTGGTCTTGGTGTTTCATCACAGCAATAATAGTCTAAATGAGGACAAATTGGTACCAGGATAGTGAGATATGCTGTGACAGACTTGACCAAGGTTCTTTGGGGGAGGATCTTGGAAGGACTTTGGAACTCTAGACTACAAAAGCCCTTGAGTGTTGAGAGTTCAGTGGGTTATTCTGTAGGAACTTAGAGGAGTGTTGAGAGTAATAGAGATGATGGAGACCTGGCTTGTGACTTATCAGAGGGAAGCAAAGACTCTACTGAGCCATTTGTGTGAAGACTCTGTGGTGTCAGATCAGTTGGGGCTATGATCATAAGAGACCAGAAACACTAAAGTAAAACATTGTTTTATTGGGACAAAGGATGCTGGTCAGCTAGGGCTGAAGAATCAGCTGTGTTTAAATAGAGGCCAGTATGATTGAGGTGAAATATTCTTGCAAGTGTTTCCTTAGAGTTAAGACATACAAGCTCTGTTCATAAGCAGTGAACGTTAAACTTGGTACTGGCAACCAAACTTGGTCAAGTGTAAGAGTCTCCCAGGTAGTACTGGTATTGAAGACATGAAGGGGTAATGTAGAGCAGCTGAGGCTTGGCACTGTGAGTGGCCAGGAAAGGCCATTAGTGAAGGTTCAGCTGGAGTTCCAGTGGAAGGCCCAGTATTGAAAATGTCTTGGAGAAACGTTGAGGCTTTGTACCACAATGAGAGCCTAGGAAAGGATATTGGTGTAAGTGCAGTCCAGTTGCAGTAGAAGACCCCAGTCAGTACCAAGAGCAGCAGTAGTGATGAAGTGGTGCCAGCTGGAGCCTTAAAGACAAGATGGCGGAGCTGGAGAAGTGACTCAAGCCCTATGAAGGAGCCCAGAAGACAGTGAGTGAATCCCAGATACAGAATTGAATTATTTGTACTGTTGTGGTTTTGCTTTGTTCAGATTGTGACTGTGCATTGGTTCTTCCCTCTTGAAGTAAGAAATATTTAACTTGGTTTTTATTTTTATGGGAGCCCACAGTTGAGAGACTTTCAATTTTTAAGAAAGATTTTGGATTTTAAAAGAGACTTGGGATTTTATAGAAACTAAACTTTTAAAGTGTTTAGAATGGTAAAGACTGTGGGATGTTTGAGTTTGTAGCATGTTTTATATTTGTGGTATTAATAAATAATAATTAAAATTAATATTAATAAATATTAATCTGAGATCTTGGGGATGAACAACAACAACAAAACAGAAAAGGTTATAACTTAGACTAAATTGTGTGTCAAGTTGACAGGGGATCAATTGTGTTTGCTAACTTTATGACTACTTAATACAGCCTAGACTCGACAACAATTGAGAAAATGCCTTTGTAAGACTGGGCTAAAGGCAAGCATATAGAGCATTTTCTTAATTAGTGATTCATGGTGGGTAGAGCCACCCCTGGGCTAGTGGCCCTGGTGTGGTGGTTTGTAAAAATGGCCTCCACAGACTCATAGGGAGTGTCATTATTGGAGCGATGACCTTATTTGAGTAGGTATGGCTTTGTTGAAGGAAGTGTGTCACTGGTGTGTGGGGGCAGGGCCTTTGAAGTCTTAGAAGCTTAAGCCAGGCTCAGTGGCTTACTCTCTCTTTCTGCTTTTTGTGGATCTGAATGTAGAACTCTGCTCCTTCTCCAGCATTATATCTACCTGCATGCTGTCATGCATCCAACCATGACAATAATAGACTAAACCTCTGAACCAGTAAGCTCTAATTAAATGTTTTCTTGCGGTCATGGTATCTCTTCACAGCAATAGAAACCCCAATTAAGACATCTAAGTTCTATAAGAAAGGAGGCTGAGTAAGCCAGGGGAAGCAAGCCAGTAAGCAACATTCCTCCATGGCCTCTGCATCTGCTCCTGCCTCCAGGTTCCTGCCCTGTTTGAGTTCCTGTCCTGTCTTCCTTAGATATGAACAGAAATATGGAAGCGTAAGTCAATTAAACCCCTTTCTCCCCAAGTTGCTTTGGTCATGGTGTTTCATCATAGAACTAGTAACTCAAACTATGACACCAACTTTCTAGTGTCAGATGTGCTATGAACATTGCTATGATAGGGTGTCATTATCAACAGTGGACTCTGTGTACAATAATACTAACCAGCCAGACAATATGAGTCTACTGATTTTAAGGGACAGAGAAAGAAGACAGGGTGACCCAGAGTGAATATAACTAAAATGCATTAACTCTATGTACCTAAAGAAAGCCATGATTATTCATAATTAATATATGAATAAAACATTAAAATATGAAACACAAAAATGAATATGAAAGTAATGTCCAACAAAAGTCGGATTCTTCTTGCAATTATCATCTATTGAATGATTTTTTTAAAAATAAGAATGATAATAAAGGATCATTGTGACCTTGGGAAGAGCCAACAATGCTTAGATAGAAAAGTATGACTCACTCACAAAACAACAAATCACAATTTGTACAACTAAACTAACTTGGTCTTTGAGGAACACAACTGAGATATGACCGAGTTAGGTAACATGGCAGGGTACTATTCACAATACCTCTTTCAGACAAAAGACTGATCTGATAATCAATACACAGAAGTTCTTACAACTCAGACTTAAGAAGAGTAGCCCCCGCGCCCCATGAAACAAGGTGCCAAAGACACCCGGAAGACACAGGAGTGACAGGCATATGAACAGCTCTGCAATATCTAGTATACACTGGGGAAAAACAAATTAATACCACAAAAGTGTCAATCCAAACCCATTAGAGTCGCTATACAGTTTAAAACACTAAAAACTATGTGAGGGTGAAAATTTATTTTGGTAGGAGACATGCTGTCTTGGTTTTTCATTTCCCAGCTGCAATTTGTACATGTGAAGTCATTTTGTTGGTTTGGGTTGATGTTTTCTCTCCCCCCCACTACCCTCTTTTCTCCTCCCCTTTGTCTTTTCTTTCTTCCTTCTTTCTCCCCCCATCCCTTCTCCCTCCCTGCCATTCTTCCTTCTTTCTTATATGATTATCCACCTTCCTTCTTTCCATCAGGTATTTGCAATATTGAGGAGGATTGGTGGTTGTATTGCCATTTTCCTCTGTGGGAGGCATTCAGGGCCATAGTCTCGACTCCTAGTCTTTCCTGAGATAGTCAACCTCTGTTCACAATAATAATTATTCTCCATGTATGCACACATCTATGGCAGGGGTGTGGACTTGCTTGCACTGTCCTGTGGTGTAAGAGCCTGTGCCAGGATGCTCAATTCTCGTTCAGCTCTGGCTGGCTCCTTGCTCCTGTTGCTTCAGTGGTGTGTAATGGTCCCATCAAATACCTGGGAGTCCTACCATGGTCAGGTATGGCTTCTCTCCATCTCCATTTTGTGTTGTGTGTCTCCATGAGCTAGGGCTTTCTACCCTAGATAAGGTATAACCTACTCTTTACAGATTTACATCAGTCATAACTCATTATCTTGTGGTGAGGATGTAAAATTATTAAGCTACTTCAGAAATCTTTTTTTGTCAGATTTTCAATCCGCAAAGTCTGTTCTTAGCCAAAAAACCAGTTATCCATTTTCTGATTATTTAATCAAGAAAAATAAAATCATATCTACACAAACTCTTATTTATTATAATGAGTACTTAAGAATGACTCTGGTGTACATCAACAGGTGATGAGGTAAATTCCATGTAATTTAATGTTATTCCACAAAAAGAAATATTGAACTATGAAAAACTGTGGGTATAATAATTCAAGAATAGATATATACCAACTGTATGGTCACATTACTATAAAGCACTGAAAATTCAAACTAAATTAAAATCACAAAACAAACCAAGGTCTATACACAGAACCACAGATAGTAAATGGAGAGGCCTCAAGGGGCCGTGGAGGCTTTCAGGAGGAAGAACTTCAATATTTTGTGTTTTAATTGTGATGTTTGCATGTGTCAAAATGTATTGCATCATAGCTTTTAAACAAACATATGTCATTTATAACATATGAATGAACTAGATATTTAAAAATGATGTAGAGGGTGAGTAGGGAGGACAAACCTTGCTGCAATTTCTTCCTTACCATTGAAGAGAAGGTAGTAGTTGAACAAAATTGAAGGGGAGCAGAGCTTGCTTACCAGGCCACAGAAGACTTGGTTTGGAGCCATGGCAAATCTTATTCAGCTTCTAGGTTTAGAGCAGGTGCTTTCTTTTAGCTCTCAAATATCTTTCTGTGTGACGTTGTTCCACAGTCCTGCTCTTCACTGAGCCAAAACAAATTGTGGTCATTTATTTGACTTCTGTTCACTGACTTATTACTATGTAAGAGTATTCCAAACCTTCTAGAATGATCCATTTTAGTATCATTTTATTCCTCCCTTCTTTCCTTCCTCCCTCCCTAACTTTTTTTTCTTTCTTTACCATTTGCCTTCCATCTAAGAGATCTTCTGGTTTCATGAAAACTCTTTCTGTTTTGAAACCTGGTTCCGTGTGAGTGGTAACTGGACAGGGGTAGCCAGTTTCCAAATAACAGCTGTAGGGGAAATGGAACAATAGGGATAGGCATGGGGATAGGCAATGTTTTGTCACTGTTTCCAATCTCTGCTCACCTCATAAAGCCCCTGCTGGAGGGCTGGCCTCTTACGTTGTCTGGACTCAATAGACTACTCACTGGGCGAGCTTGAACAAGTAGAGTTGAATTAATTGGGCAATGGAAAACCTTTCTGGGAATAATGGGGTGACTGTGTGCATTTTGGATAGCTTGATAAGCAGCCCTCACAGAGAACGGGATCTCCAATGTAAGCCAAAGGAGTCTGGGAGTCTCCAGCTGTTCAACACAGCTCGAAGTACTGCTTTTCCAGACTGGGACTACATGCCTTTTACTCAGTCAGTGGTTCTGTGTGTTCTGAACATGATTCTAGTGCTAAGTTAGATGGCACTTCAGATTATGAAAGATGGGATTCTTCCTATGAGCAGTGTTTTGTGATAGGAATAATATACAGAAATACAAGCATGTGAGCCCGTAAACCAGCATAAAGCTCCTCACGGGTGTTGAGTGAATATTGGGAGGGTACAGTGTTCCAAACACTGGGCAAAGGCGGCAAGGGATCCTCCCAGGTGAGAAATGAAAGGAAGCTATTTGACCACAGGAAGTTAGGGGTCCGGGAAGAGGGGCTTAGTCAACCTAACTCCTTTTAAGCAAAGCAGTGTGCCCAGACTGGCAGTGTATAAAATCTTTAAGTAACATATGCATTGTGCTAAGTGGTCAACTGTGCTGCCCAGATTGATGGGCCTTTATAGTTCAAGAAAATAATATTTAGAATGCCCTCTACATACAGATATAATATGAAGTAGATCTATCGAGAAATGTGGTACTTAATAAACTGTCCACCGAACCATTATTATAAACTATTATAGAATATTATATCTTGTGATACACCTGACAATGGAAAATTTCAAAATTTACATGATAGTATTTTTAAATGCTCTTGCTATTTATTGTATCTCAGATGATTCTAGATTTTGAATGTGTGACATGGTTTTTCTTCTGTAGAAACACAAACATTATCTGTAGGCCTTCTATTTGAGAACTTCCTAGAAGGTAGCCTTTCCTATGCAGAATTCAGACATACATTTGCCTTTCTGACCACCACCATCTAAATTATTTAAGTGTTCATAGGCATTGCTGACATCAATAAAACAATAAATCACAGAGATCATACTTTTGGGGTCTTCTATATATATAGCCAAAGCACCTATACAATTGGTGTCTCATATCTCATCTAAAAGAAAAAAATCTTTTCTTAGAAAGGTTACTACTTCTTCAGCAGCAGACAGAAACCTCGATTAAAGAAAATCTATGAAATACCTGGAAAGGAAGCCAAAATAATACTAAAAACACTCAGTAAGATGTAAGAGAATTAAAACAGAAAATACAAAAGAAAAATGAGAAAAGCAACTCATGATATGAACAGAGAATTCACCAAAGAGAGAGAAATGATAAATAAATACCTGACAAATTTTAGAGCTAAATACTTCAATTAAATGAAATGAAAATACAATTGTCTATTCGTCAGGGTTTTCTAAAGGACAGAACTGATAGAATGAATGTCTGTATTAGAGTGACTTACAGGCTGTAATAGGAATAGGACAAAAATGGATGTCTCCTGACAGAAAGGTCAAGGATTCAGTAGTTGTTCAGTCCATGACACTTTAAGTCTAGCAGTCCCAACCTGGGGCTGCAGTCCCAAGCAAGCACAAGAGTGTTGCCTGACTTCAGTTTATTCAGGATTCTGAAGAAGAAGGTTCTAACACCAATGTAGAAATGCCTCAGGAACACGATAGATGAACTCACCAGAAAGAGTGAGGGCAAGCAGGTAAAAAGCAAAATCTTCCTTCTTCTATGTCCTGTTATGTAGGCTGCCACTAGATAGTGTGGCCCAGATTTAGTGTGGGTCTTCTCTCCTTAAATGATCCAGTCATGAAAATCCTTCACAGGTGTGCCCATCAGCTTAGGATTCAATTGATTCCAGATGTAGTCAAATTAACAACCAAGATTAGCCATCACAGACCCATCCCTTGTCAACTTGATGTACAATCACATCTCCTTATGCCATACTTAATTTCCAAATGAAAATAATACCCTGGTCATAATTTTGCCTAACATGATATAACCATCTCATGTACAACTGCAAACATGTAATCTATTTCAGAATAGGTGGCAATGTCCCTTCAGAGCCATCCTTTTAATGTCTCATAACTTAATTATGATAAACACTGATATCTCAATTAATGTTGTGTTACATATTAAAGACATAGAGAAAAAAACACAAACATCACCTAATGTATATGTGGATATGCACAAAGATGTTCTTCACCAAATAGGACAGAAACACTATGTTAGTTACAACCCACAATTCACCTGTCTTCTGCACAGACCAAATAGAAGCGCTAAAGGGAAATATAATGGAAACTGCCATCCATGTATCTTTCAAGTCTCTAATGGTGGCACTAATTTTTGTAATTTTAAGTATGTGACAGTATTTTTTGGTTCACTATTTTCTTTGGTAGAGGCAGCTTCAAAGGCCTTTCTAAACATAATAGCCCTTACTTCACAGGCCAGGGCATTAATATGGGAATTCTGCCAACTTCTATGTGTGTCTATCCTAAATACACATGCTGGAAGTATAGACATGACTGGAAGATGAATGTGGGGACCCAGTGGACCCACTGTGAGTCAAACTTCATCTATAACTCCATTAATCACCAGACCTCTCCATGTGCCCCTACCAAAACATCTCTCTGTATGGGTTTGAACTCCACTCCTGGTATCAACTTCTTATTTTACTATTACTGCAATAAGACATCATGATCAAGGCAACTTACAGAAGAATGAGTTTATTTGCAGATTACAGTTTTAGAGACTTAGACTTAGAGTCCATAATTATCATAGTGGGAAGCATGACCCACTGGAACAATGTCTTAGAGCTCACGTCTTGAGAAACAACTTCAAGGCAGGTAGAAAGAGACATGACACACTGGCAATGTTGTGAGTCTTTTGAAACCTCAAAGCCCACCCCTACTTACAGCAAGCCACACCTCCTATTCCCAAACATTTACACCAACCACGGACGAAGTATGTAAATACTGGAGCCTATGGTGGTTAACTCTTACTCAAACCACTAAAAATTGAAAGTATCCTCAACAGACAATTTGTAGGTGAATTTCTAAACAGTCTTTTTAAATGAGAAACACAGAACCAAATACAGAGGTAACAGCCAAAGAGATCAGAGAACTAGTGAAGAGCCACGACTACCTTATCTTACCACAGCCATCGCTTCCCCAGAGAGAGCTTCTTCCTGCCTAACCTGTGTTTTTATTGCCGTTCTGTTCTGCCTTCTCATTGGCTCTAAGCCCAGCCACATGATGTCCTCATCACTACCTATCTATACAGACACCCAAGTTTCTATGGTTGGTACTCAGATTAAAGGCTTGTGTCACCATGCTTGGCTGTGTCCTTGACCACACAGAGGCTCTGACTGCCATGTGATTGGATTAAGGGTGTGTGCTACCACTGCTGGACTTCTGCTTATGGCTCACTATGTGACCTCACTATGTGACCTCTGAAATCCAGGCAAACTTTATTTATTGACATACAAATAAAATCACATTTCAGCACAATTAACATATCACCACAGACAATAACAAATAAAAAAGTCTGAATGTGAAAGTAACTATTTTGAAATAACCTACAATGGAGTAAAATGAATTTTAACAAATGCAGTGAGACTATAAAACTTAAAAAGGATAGTTAAGTGACGAATACTTGCATTATAGTAATTCCAATGGAGTAAGAAAGGAGGAAAGACAGTGAAACCCAATTTCATGAAATAATACCTTAAAAACAGAAAAGTAAAAAATCCAAGTCTTCCTACAGATGAATATCCAGGTCTAAGAAGTTTGAAGCGCCTTAGATATAGTCAACTAAAGAACTTTACCAAGGCATATTGTAGCCAAAGTGTCAAAAGTACAAGATAAAGAACTTCAAAAGACAGTAAAACTTGTGAAGTCACATATAAGGGGATGACAATTACAGCAGATCTTCAAGTAGAAACCCCATAGTCCAGAAAAAAAAGTGTGATTATTATTCAAGTCCTGAATAAATGTTCTGCCAAAAAAAAGAACATTGTGTCTGGCAAAAATGTTCTTCAGAAATGAAGTCTTTCCAAATTTAGTAGAAACTAAGCCTAATGAGACATGCTTAAGGAGTTCAACACTTAAAAAAAAAAAAAGCAGGGTTACTAATCACCGTGATAAAAAATGCAAATGGACAAGGCTTGCTAGAATAACAGATGTGCAAAATAAAAAATAGAAAAGAAGCAAAATGTACAGTGATAGAAAACCAGCAAACCATGAAAACAAAACGTAGTAAAGGTGGAAAGAAACAAAGAATCTTTAGCACAAGCATGAAATATGAAAATGACAGGAGGAAACTTGAACCTCTCAATAGCATCCCAAGTGTAAACTGTAATCAAAAGACACACACCGCAGGAGAAAATGCAGGCGTGACCTGGCTGCCAGCTGACTTGGCACACCGCTCTTCTAACTGAGAAGAGTGGTACACCATGTCCCAGAAGTCAGAATTCTGATTTCTGAAGTAGTATGAGTAGCTGATAGCTGCACTCTCCAATCCTCCTTTAATGTGCTTTTTACCCATAGAGATCCTGGTGGTGTGAGTGCTCACTATCCAGTTCAAAGTAATATGCTAACCAATCCCAGCCCATAGCCTTTCCCTATATATGTAGTTGCTCATATGCAATAAAGCAGACACCATTCCCTTGAACCCTCTCCAGAGTGATTTATCTCCACACCCTTTACCGACCCACAGGCATGGCTGTTTTGTCAGGGAGGCTCTCCAAAAGGCAGCACCATACTTGCTGAATAGATTCCAACAACAACAAAGACCCAATTACATGCTGCCCCCAAGAAACTCACTTCCTTGGTAAAAATATAAGTTGAAAGTGAAGAACTGGGGGAAAAAACAAAACCCAAATCCCAAAAACACCATACAAATAGAGATCAAAAGTGATCACACTCAGATCAGATCATACTCAGATCAGATAAAGCAGACTTTGAAATAAAACACTGAGCAGAGACAAATAGGGTTACTACATACTCATATAAGTAGCAATCCATCAAGAAAGTACAATCATAAATATATGTATAAGCATATATATATATACACATCTATATGTATTTAAATATATATATAAATAAAACAATGGATGATACACACATATAAAGCAAAAATCATTACATATGAAGGGTGAGATAGAATCCTTGTTAATTTTCTTTGGTTTTTGTTTTTTTGGAGACAGGGTTTTTTTGTGTGTAGCTTTGAAGCCTTTTCTGGAACTCACTCTGTAGCCCAAGATGGCCTCGAACTCACAGAGATCCACCTGGCTCTGCCTCCCGAGTGCTGGGATTAAAGGTGTGCCACCACCACCCGGCCCCTTGTTAATTTTCTATTGCTGTAGCTAATAGCTAAGACAAACTATTTTAAAATTGGGGAAATATTTATTATGGCTCAGATATCAGAGGTTATAATCCATGATTGACTTGGTTCACTGTTCTTGGACTCCCCTAGAATCTTTTTAAGAGGACAGCATTACCTGATAGCAAACTAAAGATATAATACAAAAGAAAACCTTAGAAGCAAATTTTTGATCAACACAGATGCAAACATTATCAAAAAAAGTACTAGCAAACCAAATTCAACTGAACATCTAAAACATCATACACCGGGATCAAGTGAGATTCATTCCTTGGGTACAAGTTTAGTTCAATATATGCAATCAATAATAATACAACACATCAATAGAACTAAGGACATAACCATAGGGTCATCACAATATGCACAAAAAGGGCATTTAATAAGATTCATTGTTTTCATAACAAAAACACCCAAAAAATTAACACAGAAGAAATGTGCTTCATGTGCTTCAAACTAATAAAGGCTATATATTAAACACCCATAGCCAATGTCTGACTGAAAAAGAAAAAGCCAAAATTGTGTCCTCTGATAGCTGATACAAGACAAGATGGAGCTGAAGAGATGGCGTGGACATTCAGGGTACTTGCTGCTCTTGCAGAAGACACAAATTTGGCTCCTAGTAGTCACATCAAGTGTCTCACAAATTACTTGTAATTCTATATTCAAGAGATCTGTATTAGTTACTTATTGTTGTTATGATAAAAATACAATGACCAAAAGGAACTGAAAGAAGAAAGAATTTGTTTTAAGTTATAGCTCCATTGTAATGCAGTCCATAACTGCCAGAAAGGCATGGCAGTAGAATCAGGAAGCAGAGAAAGAGATTGCATTTTATCTGCACAGGAAAGTAAAGAGGTGGCCATGAGTACATATGTGATGCTATAAACCCTCAAAGCCCACCCCTAGTGGCATGCTGCCCCCAGTTAGTCTTCACTTCCTAAAGGTTCCACAACCTCCCTAAATAGAGCCACCGAGTGGGACTGTGTGTTTAGAACATGAGCCTGTGGGGACATCTCACTTTCAAACTACCCCAAGATCTGATAGCCTCTTGCACCCTCCATGGACATCTGTACTTACATGGGTGGAGAAATCTTCCACATCTATACACATATACACATGTTTTAAAAATAGAAAAGTAAAGTCTTAAAACACACAGACACAAAGACACACACACACACACACAAACACACATGCCCACTTTAACCACCTATACCACACATTCACCACAAGAGCTAAACAATATTCATAGTACTGGGAGTCTCAACAAGACCAGATACACAAGAGAAAGATATGAATGAATGATGTCCATATTGTAAAGAAAGTTTAGTTACTCATATTTGCAGATGGCATGCTATTACACATAGTAAACCTAAACATCCATATTCCACCAGGAAGCTGACAGATCTTGTAAGCAAACTCAGAAAAGTTGTAGAATACCAAACAAAATGCAAAAAAAAAAAAAAAAAAGTTGCCTTTTTAGAAACTGATGATGGATTGGCTCAAAAAGAAACTAAGGAAGCAACCCCATCTATAAGAGCTATAAAAATATTTAGGAATAAATTTAACCATGGAATTGAGAGACTTTTCTAATGAAAGTGATGAAACATAAAGGAAAAAATTAAGGAGGACACATAAGGGAACAGAAATGTAGTGATATATTGTGTACCCTAATAAACTTCTGCCTACACAGAAGTCTATCTTATGTGCATGGGGTGAAGGGTAACATTGTTTAAAAGACCATACTGCCTGAAGTGATGTGGAAGTCAATAACATACACATCACACTAGTAATGACTGCTGTATTAGTCACTCTTCTCCTGCTGCGATAAAACACCATGACTATGACAACTGGAGAGAGAAAGGGTTGACTTGGGCTTACAGTGCCAGAGGGAAACAAGTCCATCATGGCAGCAAGTTGCAGACACACAACAGGGACAGCTGAGAGCTCACTTGCCAGTCACAGAGGGGAAGTGAGCACACTGAGAATGGCACGGGTTTTTAAACTCAAATCCCTCCTCCAGTGACAAACTTCCTCCAACAAGGCCACACCTCCTAAGCATCACCAATGACACAGTTGGAAACTGAATACTCAAATGCTTGGTCTTGCTCTATGGGAGATATTCTCATTCAAATCATCATAAATGGAGAGAAATCAAATTTTTTATACCCTTCACGTGGAAGCACAAAGGAACTAAAGCAGCCAAATCAATCCTAAACAGCGATGAAAGAAGAGCATTTAGCTCAAAGTGTACTTTAAAACTATAGTAGCCCAAAGAACACAGTTCTCTCTCTCTCTCTCTCTCTCTCTCTCTCTCTCTCTCTCTCTCTCTCTCTCTCTCTCTCTCTCTCTCTCTCTCTCTCACTCTCGGTGTGTGTCTGTATGTATGTGTGTGTGACTTTCTGTTACTGTTACAAATTACCATGACCAAAAAACAAGTTGGGAAGGAAAGGGTTTATTTGGTTTACACTTCAGTATTGCTGTTCATCACTGAAGGAAGTCAGGACAGGAACTCAAACAGGGCAGGATCCTGGAGGCAGGGGCTGAGGCAGAGGCCATGGAGGGGTGCTACTTACTAGCTTGCTTCCCATGGCTTTTTCAACCCACCTTCTTCTAAAACCCAGTACCAACAGCACAGGGTTGGCACTACCCACCATGGGCTGGATACTCTGCCATTGATCGCTAATTCAGAAAATGCCTTACAGCTGGATCTTATGGAGGCATTTCCTCAACTGAGTCTTCTTCCTCTGGTGACTCTAGCTTAGGTCAAGTTGACACACAAAACCAGCCAGTACAGTGTGTGTGTGTGTGTGTGTGTGTGTGTGTGTGTGTGTGTGTGAGCAGTTGCACACATGTAGAAGACTGAAGCTAGATTCCTCCCACTTATGATGCAGCAAAATTAATTCATCCCAATCAAAGGCCTAAATTCAAAACTTGAAGCATGAAATTACAATAAAAAAATCAGGAAGGAAACACTTCAAGACATTGCTATAGTTAATTATTTGTTAAGTAGGAAAGTAAAGCTTAATTTCACAGGCAACAAATATGAGAGAGAAGTGAGGTTGAAACAAACTGAAACCTGTCCATATGGAAAAGAAATCAACAACAGTTAGTTATTGTTGTTTTAAGACAAGAACAGAATTAGGGATAATGTCTTCAACCTACTGATCTGACATGGCATTAATATCCAAAGTATAAAATGAACTAAAACAACGGAACCCTACAAAACAGACCCTAAAACTCTGATTCAAGCAATGGGATAAAATCTTAACAGACAACTTCTCCAGAGAAGATGTACTGATGATCCATAAGTATATGAAACCTGTTCACATCACTAATCACCAGAGAAACGATCAAAACTGCAGTGACATGTCATCTCACCTCCTGAAATAATAAGTGCTTGTGAGGATGCAGAGAAAGTACAGCTCTGAATCATCCTAGGTAGCAATATATATTAGTACATCCACTATGGAAGACAATATAGAGACTCCCCTGAAACCCCAAGCTAGAACTACCATACAATCACAATACACCTGAAGAGATAAGATCATCGGGGGAAACAAATCTGCATTACTGTGTTTATTTTCAAACATTTACAATAGCTAAAACACAGAACTAACCTAGATACCCATCAGTGGATGAATGGGTAATAGAAAATATAGATTCCCAGTGAATTACTATTTAAAAATGAACTCAAGTCACATGTAGCAATGCAAACAGATCTAGAGGTGTTTATTTGAAATGCAATAAATAAGAGAAACACATAAAGACACATACCACAATGTTCAGGAGGAAGCTGCTCTGATGATGACTGTGCAAGACATTGATATATGCATATAGCAGAATGTCATTAAGTTGTGTTTTATTACAACATTTTTTTAGACAAGTAGTATTTAGTTTTACCCTAGGTTCCTGGACTATCTAGTCATAGGTTCTTGGTTCTCACCCAAGCAGTGTTGGGTGTGAGTTATATCTTGTGGAATGGGTCTTAAGTACAATCAATTATTGGTTGGTTTCTCCCACAAGCACTGTGCCACCACTGCCCTAGCATATCTTGCAGCCAGGACACCACTGTAGATCAAAGGGTTTGTGGCTGGACTGGTGTTTATGTTTCTTTGTTGGCAGCATGCAGAGGACCATCCTGTACCAAAGTGTGGATGAATTTCTAAATGGTCTTATTAAATAAAAAAACACAGAGCCAAATATAGGGGTGAAAGCCTTAGGGAGATCAGGGAAATAGGGAAAGCCACCAGCCAACCTTCCTCACCAACTCAGCAGCTTCCAAATGTGAGCTACTTCCTGTCTGCCCACGCCTTTATTGCCTTGCTGTTCTGCCGTCTGATTTGCTCTCTCCATTCAGCTACATCACTTCCTCTTCCTGCCCAGCTCTGTCACTTCCTGTCTGTCTGCACAGATCTCCAGACCTCCATGGTTAACTAGTGTTGGAATTAAGGCATGTGCCACCACACCTGGCTCTGTTTCCAGTGTGGCCTTGAATACACAGAGATCCTGCCTGCCAAGTGATACGATTAAAGGTGTGTGCCTTACTTCTTTGTTTACTTATAATGGCTGGCCTTTTTCCTCTGATCTCCAGGCAAGGTTTATTTATTAAGGCACAAATAAAATATCACCACATTTCAGCACCAATAAAATATCACCACACCAAAGACTCTAATACATAGGGTGAAGATTCTATGTAGACACCAGCTCAACTTCTCCATGTTCAATGACTTGTTCAAGTGTTGTCTTCAGCAATGGGGCCTTTTGGGCAATTTGTGTAGAGCAACCTATAGTCTTGGTAACAAACTGAGTTGTTTAGAGTTTCCCATGGGACCCCTTTTGCAAACAACTCAATTAAATGTAACCCAATAACAGTACTAGATGCTTCATTTTTTGACAAGAGATGTCCAGCTAGGACTCTGTCTCTCCCATTATTTGGTGATTTCATTTAGATGACCTTCATATATATATATATGAAAGCTTCTGTTTTACTAGGTTTCCATACTACCTACCCCTCAAATGGCCTTTCATTTTAGTAGTCTCTCCCCATATTCTCCCCACCAACCCCTTCTCTCCTCCCCTTCCCAACTAAACCTCCCAGTCCAGCATCCCCCCCCATCTACTCATAATCATCTATTCTATTTCCCTTGCTTAACTAGATCTATCTATTCCCTCTAGTCCCTTACTCTATATCTAACCTCTGTGATTCTAAGGATTGTAACTTGGTTATCATTAACTTAACAGCTAAAATCCATATACCATATTTGTCTTTATGGGTTTGGGATCCCTTACTCTGGTTGATTATTGTTTTTTCTAGTTCCATCCATTTATCTGCAAATCACATGATTTCTTTGTTTAGTTTTTTTTTCTTTTAATGGTTGTATCATTCTCCACTAGGTTGGTGTATCACATTTTCCTTAACCATTATTCTCTTGAGAAATATCTAGGTTGTTTCTAATTTTTGGCTATTAAGAATAGAGCGGTGTCTTTGTGGTAGGATGAAGCATCCTTTAGGTCTATGCTCAAGAGTTGTATGGCTGGATCTTGAGGTAGATTGATTCCCATCTTCCTGAGGAACTGCCACATTGATTTAAACAGTGGCTGTCCAAGTATTCATTCTCACCAGGAATGGATGAGTGTTCTCCTTACTTCACATCCTCACTAGCATGAGCCATCACCTCTTTTATTGACCTTAGCCATTACTATTATATAAAAACTAATGACTCATGAACATGGGAGATCAATCTCCTGATATCTTCTTCATTCTCTTTCTTAAGAGTCTTAAAGTTTTTATCATGAAAGTCTTTTATTTGCTTGTTTAGAGTTACCCTAAGATATTTTATATTTTTGGAGGATATTGTGAATGACTTGTTTTCTTCCTCAGTTCATTTTTCATTTGTATATAGGAGGGCTATTTATTTTTGTGAGGTAATTTGTTATTCAGCCACTCTGCTGAAAGTGTTAAAAAAAAATCTGTACTAGTTTCCTGATGTAATTTCTAGGGTCACTTATGTATACTATATTGTCTTTAAATGCAGATACTTAGACTTCTTTTCCCATTTGTATCCCCTTTAGTTGTCTCATTGCTTTAGCCAGAACTTCAAATACTATATTAAATAGATATGGAGAGAGTGAGCAAGCTTGCCTTGTTCCTTAATTTTAGTGGAATTATTTTAAGTTTCTCTTCAATTAAGTTGATGTTGGTTATGGGCTTTCTGTAAATTGCCTTTATTATGTTAGGCATGCTCCTTATATCCCTAATATCTCCAGGACTTTTATCCTTAAAGAGTATTGGAGTTTGTCAAAGACCTTTTATACATCTAATGAGATGATCGGCTTTTTTCTTTGAGTTTGTTTATGTGGTGGATTACACACATACACACACATACACACACACACACACACACACACACACACACACACACACACACACACATATATATATGTATATATACATATATATATATATATATAGAGAGAGAGAGAGAGAGAGAGAGAGAGAGAGAGAGTCATCCCTGTATCTCTGAAATGAAGCCTACTTGATCATGGTGGATTGTTTTATTTTATTTTTCATGTGTTCTTGGATTCAGTTTGCAAGAAATTTTGAGAATATTTGATATTGTTATAGCTGTTGATGGTTGGGTTTTAAAATGATGTCTAGGCATCTGGGTTTTGGAAGAAACGTAATTCTTGCTTCTGATATCTGGTCTTGTCTTTGTTGGGTAGGTGTTTTCTTTCTTGTTTTCTATTGCTCTCTCTGATTCTTAGCAGAGTGTGGTGGCTGTGTGTTGCCTGGTAGGAAATTTTTCTGGAATCCTGATAGGTGTGGTCACTGGGGTTCCAGGTAAAATGTGTTCCTGGGAATTGGGAACTGACAACACTCAGGGATAGGGATGGATTAGGATGACAGGCTGGGGTGGGAGGTCCACATGAGGAAGGGAAGCAGGATCTTCCACCAGGATATTCTTAGTCCCCAGGGGATGGAGAAAAGAATGAAGAGAGGCCATAGCTGGTGTTCTGCTAAAGAGCAAGTGGTAGAGATGATAAAGGGATGAGACCGGGCATTAAACTTGGAGGAGTGGAGTGAGAGGTGAAGATTTGCAGTTGCTTTCCTCGTCAGAGTGGCCTGTGGGTTCCTAGGGAGATCGTTTTTGGCTTTGAGGCTGGGATAAAGTAATGGCTTTGGAGGAGGGAAATCTGCAGGGAAAGATCTGTGTGATAGACTGGAGATGGGAACAAGGAGGAAGGGGAGGCAGCAGCAGGTGGTTCACTAGAGACCTGGAGATGAGACTGGGTGACTGGATTTGGAAGAGAGGACAGAGAGGTGAAGATCTGCACTTAGCCTACCTGCTTTCCTTGGCTGAAATGCTTTAATAATAACATATTAAACCAAGGTAGCATTATTCTGTTATGAGGTATACAAACATACTATGTCTTAATAAGACGTAAATGTAATAATTAAAGTTGTGACTGTGATAACCTAATAGAAAATTAATACATAGCCTTATGATAAAAATTAAACTTAACCTCCCCAATTTGACCTAGTCCTTTTTGATTTCAAGTGTGATATAACATATATGAACTTTTAACTGTGAAGACACAAGAAACAAGCTCAAACATGCTGCCAGTATGTAGAAGAGGACTCTTTGAAAGTTGTGATGTTTTAAATAACTGGATACAATCCAGGGAACCTTTTAAGCTAATCTTTCAGCTCATGAAAAGAGTTTTGTAGTAAACACACATGTTCAGAAATCACACAGCTGATGGGCAAGCAGGTGAAATACTTCCATATATACTGTTATCTCCAGGGGGAATAAAGATGTAGTTCAAAGTCTGGGGAACTTCATCAAAACCCAAAGAATACACACAATATCTCGATTCCCAAATGTCCTGCTACATAAAAACTGCTCTTACTATTTTGTCTGCTGAAAGAAGACACCACATAATGCTCAGGCCATTTGTTTTTCTTACATGACAGAGAGCATAAACATGTTTGATTGGCCCATTAGAGACACTGTTTCGCTGGAATGAGTAAGACTGACTATGAACAACCACCTCTGTTTGTAACAGGATACCAAAAGCCATGCACCAAATCCCATGTCTCTCCTTTGCAATCCTTCTTCTAGTCAAAGGAGAAAATGCTGTTAGTCTCCTCCTATCATATGAAATCTACACCAATTCACTTATTAAACAATGATATTTTTTGGCAACTGAAACAGAAAAAAACTTTGACTAGGCAATTATCTTGTTTATTTCCCCACTATTCAAAGTTACTATTGACACTTTGTTTTTGCTAGTATACAACTCACTAAGGATCACACTAGAGAGTGGGAGGAAAAGACAAAAAATAGTAACAATCTCTGATTAATAAAATATGTTCTCTTTTGATTATGAAACTTGAACAGGAAGTTTACAATAGACAAAACAAATTGAAAACCTTGCAAATGTGGAAATCAGACAGAGCACACCACATCTGACAATCCCATATCCCAAATCTGACACATGACTCTCAATGTGTAAAATTCTGCACCATGAGCATATGCCATGTAAGAAAGAAATGAAAATACTGTACAAAATTTCCTTTAGACTATGGGTATTATTTGTATATGAAACATGAATAAATCTAGTATTTAGACATGTCCCATGTGCTAGATATTTCATTGTGTACATGTAAATAGCCCATCATCTGATAAAATTTGAAATCTGAAACATTCAGTCTCAAATTTTTAAGGGATGCTCTACCTCCAGCAGTTGTACAATTGAAAAAAGGTTCAGCATCTTACAAGTGATTTTTCTATGTCTGTAACTGGATGTAAATTTAGTCTTTGGGGACTGATTTTCACTGCGTTTCACACTCTTCTGGAAGCCTTTTAGTTTGGAAAGCAACATGTACCACATAGCAATGTCTTCATGGTTTCTGTCACAGCATTGTTGGCATTAGTTGTTTGTCACTCTGAATGATTTGGAAGCAGCATTGTGTGACTGATCCCTCAGTTGTTATCCCTAGATAGGGCATTCTCTTAGGTTCCATGATTCAGTTTTGATCAATGTTAACAGATCAGTAATAGTGAATGGCTTATGTGTCTTTCTGAAGTGTACAAAGGCATTACCAAGAAAGCGATATGTGCTGACTCTAAGCACACATGGGAATCAGTACAGTGTGCTTTCAGTATTTGTAATTGCAAAGCTTGCTAAATGTTTTCTATGGAGACTGGAGACTCCAAGGTTAAGACTGATCTTCTAGGCTGCATTTCCTGCTTTCTAGAAGACCTGAATCCAGTTTCCAACACCAGTGTCAGGTGGCTTGCAAATGCTTGCATTTTCAGCTCTAAGGGATCCAATACCCTCTCCTGGCCTTGCAGGCAATTAAACACATGTGACATGCATGTCTGTACACACACACAAACACACACACACACACACAAAGTGGACCTTAATAACAAAGTTTCTTTTTCTAGCATACAAAGAAGAGAAATATATTAGAATTCAAATTCATAGTCTACAAATTCTACAAACCTTAACCTTTAGGGAGAAACATTTATTTTACTAATACTGTTCCCGCCCCCCCCAAAAAAAACATCTGAATTAGGTTTTACAGAATGAAAACAAATAAACAAGATAGTAAAGTATTTCATAATTTCATAATAAAAGCATGGCTGTGTGCAAACCAAATTCCTAATGGTGTGGCGTGGTGTGGTGGGCAAATGAGTAAGCTTAAATGTATTAAGCTTTGCTGTGGGATGTTCTGTATGGCAAATATGTTGCTCTGATTGGTAAATAAATTAGTAAATAAAACACTGATTGGCCAGTAGTCAGGCAGGAGGAAGTATAGGCGGGACAAGGAAGAGAAGAATTCTGGGAAGTGGAAGGCTGAGTCAGAGACACTGCCAGCTGTTGCCATGACAAACAGCATGTGAAGATACCGGTAAGCCATGAGCTATGTGGCTAGGTATAGATTTATGGAAATGGATTAATTTAAGCTATAAGAACAATTAGCAAGAAGCCTGCCACGGCCATACAGTTTGTAAGCAATGTAAGTCTCTGTGTTTACTTGGTTGGGTCTGAGCAGCTGTGGGACTGGCAGGTGACAAAGATTTGTCCTGACTGTGGGCAAGGCAGGAGAACTCTAGCTATTTCTGTGGAAATACAGCACATTTAACATCCACTCATTGTGTTTTTGCCTTGTAGCATCTGAGTAAACAGAAATACTTAGACATGCGTTCTGTCTGAATGCTCCAAAGTTTTGTTTACAAATGGCTGCTGTTCATGAAACTCAGCTCTAGGTTTTCCAAAATGTTGTATTTTTATTATCTCGATAGAACTGTGTCCTCCCTTGAAATTATTGCTAATGACTTAGCCGCTTTTTATTTCATGTGTCCACTTCTTAAAGTATAGCACAAAGACATCCATCATTTCTCATTTTCTTTTCTACATCATATTTTGAAATAATAATCAGGTATACAATGGAATAATTTGGAATGAAATTTCTCTTGGGAGATAATGGCACTGTCTGCTGATTTCTTTAATAAGCAAGCCTGTTTTCAGGTCTGACCTAAGTGCAGATCATCTATATGGAAGACCACCTATTGAATAACTTCATGGGAGAATCTTCTTTGATATGAATATTTAAGGACTTTGGAGTTTGCCATTTTAATAGCCATGGAACTCAAAAGGAAAAGAATGAAAGAGGTTTGCAACTATACAGACTGTGATATCCAAGCCTCCACTGCCTTCTGGGGGTGGGGGAGGCTACAGTACCTAAACCCCATAATCCACAATATAAGAAACAGCCACTCACTCCATTGTTTAAAACTCAGATCTTTAGATTGTTGATTTTGTTCATAATTAGTAGTGTTTTCCATTAAGCTGTTATGATCTATGATGACCATGCAGTCATCTCTTCCATTTTGACATTTCCAAATATTTTCTAATATCTCTTAAAACAGTGTTCAAATGTGCTTTTATCAGCCTTTGAATCTAAATAAGACCCTAGTTAACTCTTAATCATCTTTCTAATGGAAAACACATTAAAATGAAAATGATGGACAGCTAACCTGAAGAACATTACTCAAAGTCCACGTGGATTTGGAATAGAAACCATCTCTTTAATGGTTCTGTTTCTGCTTAGTCTATTATACATCAATGCGAATGTGGTTCGTGGGGCAGTTATCCTCTCCTTGTGCAACACAAGCTATTCTTCATGAGTATTAGGTTTGAAGTGCTGGAAACATAAACCAGCATTCTCACTGGGCTGCTTTTGCTCAATTGTGACATTACTGTAAGATTTGCCAACATGGAAAAAAAAGGTTCAGTAATCATAGGATAATTGAGAATGTTTGTCTGGTTCCCAGCTATCTAGGTTAAATCTCAGGAAGTCTGTGAGACTACATCTGTATCAAGACATTTTCTTCCCTGAACAGTCCTTAACTTGAAGCCAGACCATATTCCAAATCAGGAGAAGCCCAATTTTCTACTGTGTCCAAATGGCTAGGTTGGGCCAGGTCCCAGTCTGTAAGTTTGCTTTGAGGAGTCCCAAAATTCATTTTGAGAGTTGGAATGCAATCGAATGGTAGCACAGCTCTTACCTATGCCTCCATCTGTCTTCTGATTGTGGAAGACCTCCATCTGGTGCCTTCTGAGGCCTAGAGAAGTGTCCCCCAAAGACCCATGAATGAAGGTGTGCTTTCTATCTTGTGTTATTGAGATTCCTTGAAATTTTAAGACATAGAGCTTAGTGGTAGGTTTCCCAGTCATTGGAGGCTTCTCTCGAGGAGCACATTGGGACCCCAGCCACCTCCTTTGCCTTGCCTTCACTTCCTAGACATAAGGTAAGAGGTTTTATCCTGCACTGCTGTCCCACTGCACTACCACAGGATAATGGCAATGGGACCAACCAATCATGGATCACCTCCAAACTGTGAGCTAAAACACACTCCCTCTTTTTCTCTTCATAAGTTGATTATCTCAGGCATTGGTGAGTAGTAGAGACCAATCTCAACACATGATCCTGAACATGTTTCATATGCTTCCAGTCTCTGTACTAGGAAAGTCATCTGCAAATTAAAAAGGGAGATATTGTAATGGGCGAGGAATTCTGTGGACCTCTGCAGTCCGTCATGCCAAGATATTGCCTCTAGTCTCTGTATTAGGCACAGGGCATACACTAGTGTGTAGTGGGTGGAACAAGTGTGATCATACCCCTCGTATTGCTTATCCTTTACCATCCCAACTCTGGATCATGACTGGGTAGGGGGTCAGTAACTGAGTGAAAGGATTGAAAAAAAATGGCAGCATTAAATGGTCTCTGAACGCACAACAACCACAAATGAATTCAGAATCAAATGCATAAGGAATCTGAGACAGGACCCATCAGTGTTCCATTGTGTGACTTCATTGTAACCTTGGTTGCACACACCACACAGGCACTTAGCCCCGGTTATGTCTTTAGGACAAGCAACAGAATCCATATTTCTGGACACACACAAAAGTCGTTACTGCATCTGTACTGTCTCCCCACACTGTGTGATCATCAAGGGAGGAGATACTTAGATTGTATAATACCAGAATATTTGATTTTTAAAATCGTTGTTTGATTTGCTAACTTGAGTTTTATTTTTAAATTGTCAAATGAATTTTGGCTTGAGAACAGAACAAAATTTCCAACAATTTCTGGAAGGGCCTTAAACATATACTGCCATTTAATATTATGTATTTATAGAAATTGGCATTCATAGAACTGATACTTATAAAATCAAAATATTAATCAACTCTTTAAAACATTCAAGATTTTCTATCTGCAGTATCAATATTGAACTGATTTGATTCTTTATATAAAAATAAATAAGTACATTCATTGTGTTACAATTTAAATTTACTTTTGTGTCTGTGTGTGTGTGCGCGTGCGCGCACGCCCCACCATGAGCATGTGTGTGGGCCAAAGTTCCCACCGTATTTTTGGAGATAAAATCTTTTTCCAAACCTGGGGCTTGCTCTTTGGCTACACTGGGAGACCAACAAGGCCCTGGAATCTGCTTGTCTTTGCATAACATTCCATGTAGGATGACACACATACATAGCACCCAATTTTACATTTGGTATTAGCTATCTGAACTCAACTACCCACGCTTTTGCAAAAAAAGACTATTCATCAAGCCACTTCTCAAGCCCCGCTTTATCTTTAATAAAGGTAAAACTGTATGTATGCCAAAGAACTTTAAAAAATAATCACTTGGTAATTATGGTCAGTAAACAGTTGATTTATATACCGCTTTGATACTTACATGCTGAGTGTTACATAAAAATGTATGTGGTGAGGCCAGGCACAGTGGTTCACACTTTTAATTCCAGTACTCAGGAAGCAGAAGGTAGGCAAATCTCTGAGTTCCAGCACTGCCTGGTCTACATAGTGAGTTCCAGGCCAGCCAAGGTTACACAGAGAAACCTTGTTTCAGAACTCCCCTATCTAACAACAACAGCAAAAACAAACAAACAAACAAACAAAAAAATCTTTTTCTTGGGTGAAGAGGGTTCCCAAGCAGAAGTCTAAAAAGCCCAGAGATAATGGTTTCCTTAGCCTAAGGAACCCAGCCTAAACTCAAGAGCACTCTTTGATTAATTGCGAGGCTAGGCAAAAACAGTCATCCTTGTTTCAATATTCTTGTAGGATTTTCTCTACCCATTGCTTATATGAAATATAAACCAGTCGCACTTCTTAACTGAGAACACTGGACAAGGAAAAATAAATATTAACAGAGCTTCCAAGGACATTGGTTCTGTAGCATAGAATGCACTGGAATGCTGTGGAAGCTGCTGTGTCAAATGAAGACCTCTGTGAAATTCCACCCAGATGTGCATCCTGCCTCCAGACCAGAGGTGGGGCAGAGCCACTGAGCATGCCTTCAGGCAAGGGTTCTCATTCCAACTCTTCACACACTGCAGCCCTGGGCAACCTCTCCATTGCAGTTCTTTTTTGACATTGATTTATTTACTTCAGAATATCCTAAAGCTGAGCCTCATGTGTCTATATTCTCTGGAAAAAATCATGGTCCTTGATTCAATTGTTCCATTTGATTTGTAGACTAAAAATAAAAGAAGACCATGAGGACTTCATTAAGATTCTCCCCCTCTCTTGGTCTCTCTGTCTTAGTCTCTGTCTCTGTCTCTCTGTCTCTGTCTCTGTCTCTTCCTCTCTCTTTCTCCCAACCCCTCTCCCCCCCCCCCAACCACACACTTATGGATTAGGAAAGTCTTCTAATTTGGTGGAGTTTGACTGTTCTAAATTTACCTTCATGCCTGCCCCTCACCCCTATTTGTCTCTCTAATCTCTATTTTGCTGTGTATAGCCAGCCTGGCCAGATGTTGCCAATTACCCTGCAGTACTTTCATATAAGTGAACACTATCCAGATGTTACCTGTTCATCTTAGAATAAATGAAAATTGCAGAACCATGGATGTAAATAAATGCCAGTGACACATTAACAAATCTTTCAAAATGATTATTTAAATATAAAAACATGAAAGAGAACAATGTGACTAAAGTCAGCATTGCTACATAAAAATTTTAAGTTGACAGACAGGTAAACTCAAACTATATAAGAATAAACTAAGGATTAACTAACACAGAATTATAGGTACTAGTTAGTGTTCTCAGAGAAAAATATTTTTAGATGTGAAAATAACAGTCCCTTGGGGTGCTATTTGTATGGATACTGCAGGTAAAACACATCAGTGATCACAGACCTCTAAAGCAATGCTTAAGACAACAATGAAGAATATCAAGATTAAAGTTAACCGAGTTCCAGTAGGGAAAGTGTTTTCTCTAGCTGAAAGCCTCAGGTCCCATTTGGGTCTTGTTATCACTAAAGTACAGAATACAGATTAACAGAGACACACTCCCAGAATTGAGAAACCCATTCAAGGACAAGCCCTCTGAGGCCTGGGCCTGTATCATGAGGGTTTAGACCCCTTAGGGTTCCAGATGCACCAGGGCTCTTAGGTTTGTTGAGTCTCACTTTTCTCTTCTTTTCAGACTGATTTCTGAGCTCAGTTTTTCTCAATCTGTTGTCTTGTTTCTTGGTGATAGAGAATTGAGATTAAACAAGTTAGGTAGTAGAAAAAGAAAAACATCTGAAAAGTAATAAAATGATAATCTGGAAAGTTTTTCATGAGGCACCAACAAACAAGTTACCATCTTTCCCCATTTATTCTTGTTATTCCTAATGATTTGGAATTTTTACAAGTGAAACTCTCTGGAAATACAGAAGTTAGACACCATGACAGTGATTGATTTAGGGTTTTGATAAGTATAGAGAGCCAATCAAATAACTAAAAGTAGAGTCCTTTGAATAAATAGTGAAATGCTGCTATGACAACTGAATTTTGATAAGACACATTTAAAAATATTAATTTAGTACCTTACCATGCATCATATACAGATATTAATTCAAAACCTAAGGTGAGCATTAAAGCTATAAAACTGTAAAATTAGAAAAACATAACTAATTAATTTGAAAACATATGTTATTTATGATACTTAAAAATAATCATAAAAGTGAACCATTGCCATGTCAGGCTTTAATATTTTGTCCAAACTTGTAATTGGGAAAACGAAAAGTCAAGAGAAATGAACACCACTCTTACATCTGAGGAATAAGAAGGTAAAGACGGCAACAGCCGGATATTTCAACAGCCATTTCATTAAAGAAGAACCAAGAGAAGTTGGTTTGCACAGGAAAATGCAAATTAATCTCACAAAGATACCACCTGACAGCCACTAGCACGCCTACTCAAAACACAGACAACACTGTATGTTGGTGAGGGCACAGGCGGAGAGCATACATGATCTCTCACTGTCACAACATTTGGAATTGCTTTGCCAGTTGCTCCTACCTGCACTTCATGGTACCACATAGCTGTGCCTCTCCTAATTGCTTGCCCAAAGGAAAGATTAGAAATAAGTGGACACTAAAACATATATGCAGATGTTTCTTACAGTATGTTATAATTTCTCAAATCTGGAAGCATTCATGTTATCTATCAACTAATATACAACATATGGTTTATTCATATGAGGCAATATTATTAGTAATAAGTAATGAAATAATGATTATATGAGAAACATAGATGAGTCTCAAAGAGAAAACACTGAGGGAAAGCAGCCACTCCGAAAACGCACCACATGCATTTACTTGTACAAAAATCTAAGTTCATAGTGACAGAAAATACAGCAGCAGTTACCTAAGGCTGGTGAGGAATGCAAGATTGACTGAACATAGGCCCAAGAGAAGTCTTGGGATGATGAAAATGTTCCCAACTTGTATGTGGTAGTGGTTGTCCACCTGTGTGAACTTAGTAAGAACCACCAACTGTTCCATTCACAGCTTTAAGATGAATAACGTATAGCTTAATTAACACTATTTTTTAAGTTTATACAAGGCAATTATCTTATAAACATAGCTGATTTTGTTTTATAGTCTTAAGTACTAATCAGGAACTAGCAGGATTTCTCAGTGACTAAATGATTCTCCTGCTAAGTCTAAAGTCCTGAATTTAATTCTTGGAACAGACATGGTAGAAGGAGAGAATCAATTCCCACAAGTTGTCCTCATGACCTACACACACACTCATGAACACCACCCCACACACACACACATACACAAGAAGTAAATAAAAAAAATCTAACAGCAAAGACTGATAACTGTTAGATTATGTTTAAAGAAATGGCAAGTCTTCCATTTCTTTCACTTTTTATTTTTGTACTTCAGCATTTTACTGATGATGACTCAGATTTTAACTTTTACTTCTCACAAGGTCAGCTACATAGATGAAAACACTGTGTATAGAAATCCAAGGTAATTAGCATCAAATACCTGATTTAGATCACACGCTTCTCATATTATTGACTCTCTATAAAATGTTGAGTTTATTACACCAGTTATTTAAACTTTTCAGGAAATGAAAAGTTTGCTTGTCTTAGAACACATCATTCCATGTAACATAGTGCTTTGCAAATGCGCATAGCCAGACACAGGAGAGTTATCAATGAGTGCAGGTCAGCTCACTTTTACTTTACCTGTCTTTACATGAACATAAATGTGTTCCAATTGAATTAATTCCTGGTTATTTCACTCATGATATGGGGAAAGACTTTTTCTTCTGAAAATAAAAACATCTGAATGAAAGAAAATTCTCTACTTCATTCATGTTTGTTTCACCTTATTAATATCATTTAATAAGTTGTTAATTAGGATCTCTTGAGTACCCACACTATAATGAGCATAATGCTGTTACTATTTTGTGCATTTTTTTTAGAGTTTCATACCTGTATATAATGCATTTTAATTAAATCCATCCACCTCTCTCCTTATTTCTCCCATATTGCTGGAGTTATCTCCAGTCCATCCCAGGCCCGTAGCCACTCAGACCCAATAAACACACAGACACTTATATTACTTAAACTGTTTGGCCTAATGGCTCGGGCTTGCTGTGGGATGGTCTATGTCAAATCTGTTGCTCTGATTGGTCAATAAATAAAACACTGATTGGCCAGTGGCTAGGCAGGAAGTATAGGCGGGACTAACAGAGAGGAGAAAAGAAAGAACAGGAAGGCAGAAGGAGTCACTGCCAGCCACCACCATGACAAGAAGCATGTAAAGACACACACCAGTAAGCCACAAGCCACGTGGCAAGGTACAGATTTATGAAAATGGATTAATTTAAGCTGTAAGAACAGTTAGAAAGAAGCCTGCCATGGCCATACAGTTTGTAAGCAATATAAGTATCTGTGTTTACTTGGTTGGGTCTGAGCATCTATGGGACTGGCAGGTGACAAAGATTTGTCCTGACTGTGGGCAAGGCAAGAAAACTCTAGTTACAATTGGTGCCCAACGTGTTGGCAAGAGTTTTCACCTAAAACCTGAGTAAAATGATTCTAAAATGGAGCTAAAAACAGTTCCTAGTTGTTTCTCTCAAGTTAGTGGCAGCCTACATGTTTGAGCTACTATGGCGGGTTCCTGGCATGTGCGTTCGACCTGCAGTATGGCGGGAATGAGGGCTCTGCAAGTGGCACATTAAGCTGCGTGGTGGATTTAGCCTTTTCTAGTACAAAACAAAAAAAGAGGTTTCTGGGCTACATGCTGCTTAGATAAAAGCATAGACCCATGATGGCTCCCAGAGCTGGTGGAAAACGTACCACTGCCATGTTGGGAAGCTGAAGTGGGTGGAGCCAGCAGCCACAGCACCATTTCAGGCTTAAAAGGCTGCAGCTTAAAGCAATAGGCTCAAGGTAATATAAAAAATAAGCCACATAAAGATGGGTATCACACAGAGAATCTGGATTATGTTCTCTTTGATATTCGTAACTGAAGAAAAACATTTGATTGCAAAAGCTGTTGAGTTATGCCAAAATGTATATTTTAAAGGTACCTTGACTTCAAAATTTGGATGTAAGGATATGTTGCTTTGGAAAGGAGGCTCTGCTTTTGTTTCTACAGAAAGCCAGAGGCTATGGATTTGTTCCAGATTAAGATACATCAGGTTTGACCAGCCAAGACCACCTGAAAGGTCTCTGATGACACCATGGTCCAGATGATCCAACATCCAGAATCATTTCAAGGCAACTGGCTCAGATGATACAGTCTCACAGACTACTCCATGATCCTTAAATTTTCTTTGTGTCCCCATAAGATACAGCGTCCCCCTCCAGCAGGAAGTAGTAAGAGAAGCTATGCCCAAATTCCCAAATATACCAAGCTGGCTTTAGAGATGTGTAAAAGTTAAAACCTTCCTGTTTGAAAAAAAAAAAAAAAATAGGGGAAGAGCTGTGAAATGGTCTGTATGTCAAATCTGATGCTTTGATTGGTCAATAAATAAAACACTGATTGGCCAGTGGCTAGGCAGGAAGTATAGGCGGGACTAACAGAGAGGAGAAAAGAAAGAACAGGAAGGCAGAAGGAGTCACTCCCAGCCACCACCATGACAAGAAGCATGTAAAGACACCCACCGGTAAGCCACAAGCCACGTGGCAAGGTATAGATTTATGAAAATGGATTAATTTAAGCTGTAAGAACAGTTAGAAAGAAGCCTGCCATGGCCATACAGTTTGTAAGCAATATAAGTATCTGTGTTTACTTGGTTGGGTCTGAGCATCTGTGGGACTGGCAGGTGACAAAGATTTGTCCTGTCTGTGGGCAAGGCAAGAAAACTCTAGTTACACAGGCTTCTTGCTGTCTAGTTTTTATATCTTAAATTAACCCATTTCTATTCATCTATAAGTTGCCATGTGGCTTTTGTCTTACCGATACTTTCACATTATGCTTCCTCTGTTTCTGGCTTGTGACTCCTGACTCAGCCTTCCTATTCCCAGAATTCTCTTCTCTGCTTATCCTGCCTATACTATATTTCCTGCCTGGCTACTGGCCAATCAGTGTTTTATTTATTAATCAATCAAAGCAACACATTCACAGCATCCCCAGCGCTCTCAACATTTCTTCTCCTAATTTCATGTACTATTGATGTAACCAACCGTCTTATTAAATAAGAAACACAGAAACAATGTAAAAGAGAAAGCCGAGAGGTCAGAGCTCAGAGCTAAATCTCACCCTTCCTCCTGCTGTCCCAGCTTCGCGAAAAGAGACCTACTTCCTGTCGGTTCCTTTTTTTATAGTATGTTGTTCTGCCTTCTCATTGGTTGTAAACCCAAACACATGACTGCCTCGTCACTGTCTGAATATACAGCCCCCTAGGTCTTAAAGGCATATGTCTCCAATGCTGGCTATATCCCTGAACACACAGAGATCTTATGGGATTAAAGGCGTGTGCCACCACTGCCACACTCTTGCTATGGCTCTAATAGCTCTGACCCCCAGACAACTTTATTTATTAACATACAATCAAAATAATAATTCAGTACAATTAGATTACCACCACAATGTACTCTTTAAAAAACAAACAGAAAACATTGTGTTTGCTTAATGCTGCTTGTGTCTTGTATGTGAGTGAGTACAGGAGTACAGGGCCCTCTACTGGAGTATGGGTAGCCTCTCAGGTGCCACAGCCACATGCTTTTTTTTGGTTTTTCGAGATAGGGTTTCTCTGTGTAGTTTTGCGCCTTTCCTGGATCTCGCTCCATAGACCAGGCTGGCCTCGAACTCACAGAGATCCGCCTGGCTCTGCCTCCCGAGTGCTGGGATCAAAGGCGTGCACCACCACTGCCTGGCTTTTTCTTTTCTTTCTTTTTTTTTTTTTTCAATACAGGGTTTCTCTGTGTAGCATTTGGAGCCTGTCCTGGAACTCACTCTATAGACCAGTTGGCCTTGAACTCACAGAGATTCAGCTGCCTCTGCCTCCAGAGTGCTGGAGTGCTGGGATTAAAGGTATATGTCACCACTGCCCGGTGCCACATGCTTTTGAGGCATAAAGTGACAATTTCTGTGATTACTATAAAGTTACATGAAACATAAATCCCACTTTTAATTATTTATTTAAAATTTTTTACTTATTTTTATGGATGGATGTTTTACCTGCATGTATGTCTGCACTGCCTGAATGCAGTGCCCTGGGAGGCCTGAAGAGGGTATTAGAGATGGTTATGAGTCACCATATAGGTGTGGGTTTGAACCCTGGACCTCTGAAAGAGCAGTCAGTGCTCTTAACCATTGAGCCATCTCTTCAGACCCCAAACTCCAGCTTTAGAAGTAATATGCTAAAAATATAGACTCAGATCAGAAAAAAAATGTTTTTTTTTCCTCTTCATATGCCACATTCTCTTTGTTTCTGCCTTAGTCTATTGAAATGTCAAAGCAGGTGTGAGGAAATAGAGACAGGTATTGGATGATGTTGGATAATAAGGAATACAATTTGCTTTCATTTTAAGAACTTTCCTTTTCATTTAATTGTCTTTATTTAGTAATATAAGATGATTCATTTTCATATATGAGGCCCCTGTTTTGACAACCCTTTATCAAATGACCCTTCTGTTCTCTTTCATTTGGTTTGAATTGTCCAAGCTTCGCTTACATCCTAATCAGCTCAGTGCTCACAGAGCAAAAAGGCTGTCTGGAAGGAAGAGAGAGGCAGCATCTGTGATCCTGTCAAATGTGTATCATGATCTGCTCAGGAAGCACACTGGTACCAAGATTACCTGCTCATGAGGTACACTGGTACCAGGATGACCTACTCACAAGGTCCACTGGTGCCAAGATAATCTGCTCAAGATGTCCACTGGTACCAGGAACAATTTTGTCAGCATAGACTCTACAAAAGAGGCTGGTCGTTCTTCTTATGAAAAGTTTTCAGGTTTTGTGATACTACCAGAGGACAATGACAAGGATAGGATCATGCAGACAAAGGTATCTTGGGTGGATGTGTTCACATGTAAAAGCTGTGCTCTGAAGTAGGCACCCCTCGATGAAAATGTGGAACGCACCAGACACTATTGTTGTTTGTTTTGTCTTGTTCTTACTCTTTTGCTCTTTGGGGACCCCACCACCCAGGTCCCAAATAAATACATGGAAGTGTATTATTGTTTACAAATGCCTGGCTTCAGCTTGGCTTATTTCTAGTCAGCTTTTCTTAAATTATTCTATCTACCTTCTGCTTCTGGGCTTTTACCTTTTTCTTTTATATATCTTTTCTTTCCTTCTTACTCCGTGACTGGCTGTGTTGCTGAGTGGCTGGACCCTAGGATCCTCCTCTCCTCTTTTTTTTTCATTTCTCCTTTGCTCCTCTCTTATGTTCTTCTCCTTCTATTTATTCTCTCTACCTGCAAGTCCCTCCTATTTGCCCCCTCCCATGCCTAGATATTGACCATTCAGATCTTTATTAGACCAATCAGGTGTTTCAGGCAGGCAAAGTAACACAGCTTCACAGAGTTAAACAAATGCAACATAAAAGAATGCAACACATCTTTGCATCATTAAACAAATGTTCCACAGCATAAACAAATGTAACACATCTTCAACTAATATTCCACAACACACTGTATTTATGAAGAAACTAAACATTGTTTGGTCTGTACAGTAGGGTTTTCATATTAATTTTAGTGATTCCATAACTGTGTTTAAAACCATGCAAGATTCTGTTGCAACATAAAATGTAGTACTTAAGAGAAAAATACTGAGGCTAAATGATGAGTACCTTTGTGGATAATTAATTTGCTTTTGATTGTGATTTTCAGTAGTAACTTACAAGTTAAGTTCAAACAACATTGTTGAGATCACCATTGAAATTATATTTTCATCATGTAGCTAGAAATCTATATGTATTAAATAAGCAGTGAGCAAGTATTTACTGACTTGACTTGCAGTTCTATATTTCTGATGAGCCTGTGATAGTTCATCTCAGTTGTCAACTGAATGAGATCTAGAACCTTGGAAGACAGGTGTCCAGGTACCTGTCAAGGCCTGTGAGGAATTATCTTGATTAGGGTAATTGAAGTGGGAAGACCTAACCACTGTGGGTGACACCATTCTCTGGGCTAGGATCCTGGAGTGTATAAAATGGAGAAAGTATGCTGAGCACAAGCAACCCATCTTCCTCTTCCCTGACTTCAAAACCATGGTGGAAAAATACCTCAAACTACAAGCCAGAAGTTAAGCCTTTCTCTCTTGAATTTTTTTCAGAGTATTTTATCACAGCAATGGATATAAGTAAGACAGGGACATATTTAATATCTTAGATGAGCTCACTGTATCTTCAATTCTTCAATGCTCCAAAAGAGAACATGCAAATATTCTAAAATACTTCTACAGAGCAGGGACCAGAGCCTTCTGAGTTTCTATGGCTCATCCATGCTATTCCTTTTTCAGCTTTTCACTCAATCAAATTAATTGATGTTTACTCTAAACATATTAGGAATTGCATTAATGAAAAAAATCCTTTATCCTACAATTCATAATCTAAATTGGTCAACCTGCGTTCAGTTCTTTTCTGTTGCATTATCCTTCTGGGTTGACAAATCAGCTAGCAAGATGCTGATGTTTATTTACTTGTCCTGCAAAATCCCAGAGTTCTCCACAATGTAAAGATTAAATACGGTTTAAAGAAAAACAAAAGGAAGTCCCAGCAAATACATTCCCAAACTTTCACTACTGGATTGAAGTATGCCTTAAGCTCTTAGAATACAGAATTCATCAGGGATTGAGGTTTATAACATCAAAAGAGTAGATAAGAAAGAAAAGAGTATTCTTGCACTTTTATGGAATTTATTTCTAGGAAAACACTGTGACTCTTATTTTCAAAATTGCCTGTTGTATGTTATAGCAGATTCTATGATACAAGAAAAGATGTAATTATTAGGATCAAGTTTTGAAATTATTTATATTCTTCTTTGAAGACATACTACTTTTATTAATTCTTTGAGCATTTCATACAAAATATTTTGACCATATTCACTCCTATATGCTCCCCCACCTCCTTCTAGACCATCCCAACCTCTCCTCCCTCTCCTAATTTAGTCTCCTCGTTCTTTTCTTCTTATTTTCTATTTTTCTACATTTTTTTTACTTTTTGTGTGAGTGTTTTATCTTTTTATGTGTCTGTCCATCACATGTGTGTAGTGCTCTTGAAGGGCAAAAGAGAAAGTGTGATGCCCTGGGACTGAAGTTAGAGAGAGTTGTGAGCCACCATGTCTGTGTTGGAAGTTGGGACTGAATTTGGGTCCGCCAGAAGAGCAGCCAGTGCACTTAACCATTGACCCATATCTCCAGCCTGTCTTTTCTTTTTTTCTTTTTAAAAATTTATTTATTTATATTTTATTAAGGATAGACTTTTTGCCATACAATATATTCTTATTACTGCTCCCTCTCCCCCAATTCATCCCGTATCCTCTCTACTTCCCCACCCATCCAAATCCATACACTTTCTCTCTCTTGTTAGAATACAAACAGGCATCTAAAATAATGATAATGATAATAAGATCAAATAAGACTAAGTAAAAACAAGTAATCCATAGCATAAATATTCAAACAAACAGAAAAAAAAGGGGCCAGAGAAAAAGGACAAGAAACACACAGAGATGCGGGCAGGGAGGACTGTACAAAGACTGTGAGGTAAAACAACTCCATTTAAACTCAAAACCATTGAGTTTGTTTTGCATTGGCCATCTATGCCTTGCCCTTTCATGTGGTTTGTATACCCAGTGAGCCTCTATGGGAGAAAACTAATTTTTCCTTTGTAAGTGACTACAATTAATGATAGCTTCATGGTTAGGGCTGGGGGTTTGTGTCTATCTCCCCTCTCAGTTCTGGGACTGCATCTGCCTCAGACCTGTGCAGGCCCTGTGTGTGATGCACAAATGTTCCTATGTGGGGCAGTCTTGTTTGCATCTGGAAGACACTGTTTCCTTGGTGTCATTGATCCCACTGGCTCTTACAATCTTACCTCCTCCTCATCCACAGAGTTCTCTGATCCCTGAGGGGAGGGATTTGATGGAGACATCCATTTAGGATGGACTATTTTAAAGTCTATCATTCTGTGCACATTGTCCAGCAGTGGGTCTCTGCATTTGTTCCCATCTGCTGCAGGAGGAAGCTTCTCTGACGATAACTGAGCAAGGCACTGATCTATGAGTATAGCAGAATGTGGTTACAAGTAATTTTATTGCTACTTTCCTTTAGTATTCCCTAACCCCCTGCTTTTATAATCTTTCCACCCCATCTTCTGCAATTGACACTTGTTCACTGCACTTTGCTCAGTTGTGAGTTTTTGGGTTAACCACCATGCATTAAACAATGAAACTTCTCTGATAGGGTCTAAGTGTGGTGCTAATCTAAGGATATAAATATATGAAATTCAAGGGCAGTTTGATACTAGATGCATTTAGCGGAATGGTAGAAGTCGATCCACCTCTTTGGACTGTGAACTCTTCAACCATGTGCCCTTGGCCATGTTTAAAGTACTTGGCACCCATTTCCTCCTGCGGAGTAAACCTTAAATCAAATAAGACAGTGACGATAACTCTATGACATCATGCCACCATTGCACCCATGGTCATAGCTTTCCAGGTTGATTGTTACTGCAGTCCACTGGGTTAACAGCTGGGTAAGACTGTTAACTTTTGTCGCTCACCTTCCTACACAGCACCTTCCAAGATATGGAATGCAGCCATCAGGGAAGAAGCCTTTCTGGTCAGTGGCAGCTTCATATCTTCACATCCTGTGACCAACATATATGGTGTCTTCAATTATCAAGCATTTGTGGGCAACACAAAGCAGTGGCAATAGGATGTATTGTTTTGGGAATCTCCAGGAAACCCCTGGCCAGTAACTCTAGGGACTGAACTCTGTGCTTTATAACATGCTTTCAGCTGGCAACAAAATACTTTGGCAAGTATACTTAACAAGAGACTCTGATGGTCTTAAATCTAAGAGAAGTTGGTAATTGCTTTGCAAATGCTGAAGATAAAAATGACATTTTAAGAGTCCAAGTTTTAATCTTTTGGTTGATTATATGTATTGCCCAGAGGTAGACTTTTGAAGAATTATGGGGGTTGAATTTTGTAATTTTGCCAGGAACGCATTCATGCACATAAATCGGAAGCAATGAGTTGATAGGAATTTGCGAGGTATTTTAGGAGAGAATAAAATGAAGGTATGTGGTGTCTCTTTTCTTCAGGGCATACTACTTCATCTGGTGAACACTTTAAGAATGTGTTTTATAGCCTATCTTGCTCATCTTCTTGAAAGATAAAATCTAGATGATTCCTTAAACTCATGAATTCACAAAGGGCACTAAGTCTTCCTGGGTGTTGCCCAGACAGATGTCATAAATGAAAGAGAAAGAGGGAGCAGCGATAGGCATTGGAAATGGAATTCCAGCATTTTGCATAAGTGTCTTTTCAATTGAGATGAATTAGGTTATAGAATAGGGAGAAAAAATAAATTCATGAATTGGCATAATATAATGTTTTATATGCACATTACCCATGCAATGTAGGTCAACAGGGTCTTCTCCTCATCTTGGTTAACCTATGACTCAGGAAGACAAAGCCTCATCCTGATAACTCTTCTCCAATAGTAGGAAGCATGGTGGCAGCAAATCTTTATCTAGTTCTTAAAAGTTTTTCATGCAGGATATGGCTCAGTCTTGTGCTTGACTACACCATATGGGGCCGAGATTTGATTTCTGCAACACACACACACACACACACACACACACACACACACACACACACACGAAGGATGTGGGAAGACAGGAATGGAAAGGAGAAAGGAAGCAAGGAAGGAAGGAAGGAAGGAAGGAAGGAAGGAAGGAAGGAAGGAAGGAAGGAAGGCAGGCGTGGGGCATACGTGAGCTGCAAAGAGGGCGCCAAGAGAAATTCAGATAAATAGAGCTTAAGCTTTAAGCTGTTTGTGCAGAAAGTGGATACAAATGGTACCAGAGGAAGTTAGTTTAAGCTGTTTGTGCAGAGAATAGATACAAAGGATGGCTAAGAGGAAGTTAGCTTGGATTGTTTGTATGGAGATTAGAGATGAATAGTGAGAAAGAAAGTTAGCTCAAATTATTTATGCTAAGATAAGATACTAAAACCAGTAGATGATGTCAGGACATAAACAACCTATAAATAGGGTGACCTTTAAAATGATTGGTTGGTTCCTTCACCCCCTCCTAGGGTTCTGAGGTTTTCTGGTATAAAAGAGGCTTACTACCTATCAATAAAGGAGTTCTTGCTTGACTTGACTCCCCCCTGTGTCTCCGGGTAAGAGGGAGGCTGGGGTACAGACCAGCAGCTCCCACTTACCTTTCCTCTGTTCCAGGCCACTTCTTCACAAGGTGACCTAAGTTCCTGGTGGGGCAGGTCCCCACAGAAAGGAAGGAAAGAAGGAAGAAAAATTCATATGGATGTTGGTTGGCTACTGTGCTGGCTAATTTTCTGTCAACTTGACACAAGCTAAAGTCATCTGAAAACAGGGAACCCCAATAGAGAAAATGTCTCCATAAGATCCGGCTGTAAGACATTTTCTTAATTAGTGATTGATTAGAGAGGGCTCATCCAATTGTGAGTGGGTCACCCTTGTTCCTGGATTCTGTCTGAAAGCAGGCTGAGCAAGCCATAAAGTAAGTCACTACACAGCACCCCTCCATGGCCTCTGCATCAGCTCCTGCATCCAGGTTCCTGCCCTGAGTTCCTTCAGTGATGGACTGCTGCCTGAAAATTTATGAGGAATAAACCCTTTCTTCCCCAAGTTGCTTTTGGTCATGGGGTTTCATCACATTGATAGAAACCCTCTCTGAGGCAGCCATGCTTAACTCTGAGGAATCTGAGGGTGAATGATTCTACCTTGTGCTCAGATGCCAGAAACAAGTCATTAAAAGAATCACTGGTAACTCTGACAGAGTTGCACTCCTAGTCCAGGCAAGCTCTGGAAAGCTAGTTCATCATATGTCAGTCAAGTTTTACTCTAGTGATCTGAGCTTCAAGTGAGGTGGCGGGGTGCTTGCTGTTCCTCTCTCATCATGCAATCAGCAACTGTGGTAATTTTCTTTTTTAAAAATTATTATATATACAGGGTTCTTCCTGCATGTATTCCTGAATACCAGAAGAGGGCACAAGATTTCATTTTTATAGATGGCTGTGAGCCACCATGTGGTTACTGGGAATTGAACCCAGGACCTCTGCCAGTGCTCTTAACGTCTGCGCCATCTCTGCAGCCCAACTGTGGTGATTTTCAATAGGGAAAGGGAGTGTTTCTCAAATAAAATGATCTTTTTCTAATATTTTTCAAAAACTTCCATAAAACAGGTACAAAGCATAAATATGAGTAGGCACAAGAAAATCATCATCAAACACTTTGTTTTCCACAGATAACCCTTCTGAAATGCAGATCACTCTGTTTGTTATGGGGCAAGATGTGGCCAGGTCGTGATCCTTAAAACAAACTAATATTTATGTAATATACTGGATGCATTTAATAACTGTTACACCTTTAGGTAACATATAGAAACCATGGCTCCACAGCCGCACAACTAGCAAACCTCTTCTGCTTCATAAAAACACGGTCACAGATGACATGTGATAACGGAATGGGTATTTTATCAACAACTAAGCATTCAATAATTTTTTCTGCCTTCTTGGTAGTATGAATGTGATTTTGTGCAAAAATCTATGCATAAAGGGTAGCCTACACTACATGGGATGGATGCAAAGAACACAGTCAGGAACTGGTAAGATATCTCAGCAGAGAAAAGAGTTTGCCACAGACATCTGTGAATCGATTTCATTCAAATTAAGGAATCCACATAAAGGTGAAAGAACAGGACTAATTCCTCAAATTGGCCCTCTGACTGCCATGAACACCAGTGTGTGTGTGTATGTGTGTGTGTGTGTGTATGTGTGTTTCTGTGTGCATGTGAACACAGAAACACACCACTGTACACACACAGAGAGACACAAATAACAATTATAATAAATATGTTTAAACCACAATATGTCTTTCCACAAAAATGTGAGCTTGAATGGAAAATTAGCTTATTTTCTTGACTGAAGCAAAATATAGTACTTGAATTTAAATTATTATCTCTGAAAGAAAAGACAAATAGATACTCTAGCATTAGTCTGTTAACATAATTATCAAAGTTAAATTATGTCTGTTAACATAATTTCAAAGTATGCTTTCTCTTTCTAGTGGCTAGTATATTAGTCAGGGTTTTCTAAAGGAATGGAACTGATAGAATGAATATTATATAAATATATGTATTTATGTGTGTACAAACATATATATGTGTGTGTATATGTGAATATAATTTAAGTCCCTTATGTTGAAATAAGAACAACAGTTATTCTGAGAGTCTGAGAGTCTCACATGTTAGCTGGGTTCCTCAGCAGTCCCAATTTGGTACGAAAGCCTGGGAAGGTTCTTGGAGAGTTGCTGGTCCTTAATCCATGATGGAAGCCTTGAAATGCTGGTTCTGATATCAGAAGGAAGCCAAAGTGGCAGCGGCAGCAACAGCAGCAGAGTGGATCACCTCACTGCTAATAGAGGAGGCCAACAGAGAAAAAGGTGAATAATTGTCCTCTGCTGTGCCCTGTTCATCTGAAATGCTTCCAGAAAGTGCCACCCTCATTTGGAGAAGGTCTTCCTACATTAATAAAGGCATTTCCTCAGTTGATTCGTCCTCTTCAGGAAATTCTAATTTGTGGCAAGTTGACTTAGAAACCAAGTCACAGCCATCACTGAAAGGAAATTCAGTGTCAAAGTTCTTGCACTTTCTCACAGTCCCATCACGTCAAAATATCAGAGAACACCCATACTTTCTGTGGTTAATTTTGTGAAGAAATAGGAGAGAAGACAATAGACCCAATATTTTAAGAACCTCAAATCCTGCCAAGAAGTTTAGTGAGAGTTTTGAGATGGCAGGGTAAGTGGTGAATCAATGTTCTGTTTAATTGAAATTTCTAGGAAACTGAACATAATAAAAACTACGAATCCTTCACAGCTCTTTGAAAAGTTACATAGGTTCTGAAATCAAAGTCTCCTTAGTCCTAATCTCTCTGTGTTTGTGTAAACACAGATGCACACTCATACACACATGCACACATATGTGCACATATCCTCACACACATACATATGCACTCAAACAAACACACACACACACACACACACACACACACACACACACACACACACCAGGGAACTGAATATCTTAGAGGGGAAAAGGACACATCCTGAGGGTGCCGGTTGTCGGGGAAGACTTCTGATTGGTGCTAAAAATGGTGACAAAGCAGCAGCACAGAAAGCTTCTCCTGGAGGATGCCAACATTTTTGACATTTTAGTGGAGAAAACGTAAAGCACAGGTGATGTGCTTTTCCATCCTTGTTCCCATGTTCTACACACACAGAAGCAGTCAGGCACTGAAGTCACTACTCAAGCATCACAGCACAAACGTTCTCTGATTCTCCTGGTCATTTTATTGATGGGAACTTTTGTTCTTTATGATTTAATGATACCATAAATTAAAATGAAAAACTCAGCTTTTTAAGATTACAAATACTTTTAAATGACCTTAACTTATCATGACAATAGGAACAAAACGGAGATGAGATACTCTCTTTAAGAAATCTTGTTAGGAACCTGTTGGATTGCTGTACATTGTGAACAAAAATTCCCAGGGAGATGCTGGCTGCACTTGCAAGTGAACCACCTACAAAGCTGACTAACTCATCAGAGCTTCAGATGCTGCAGGTCCAAGCCTAATTACACATCATCTCAGACTATCTTTAGTCCCCTTAATAGCCATTTACCCCCTTCCTCTATACCTGCCTGAACAGCTTTGTGACCATTAGGTAAATCATTTGGAATCTGCAAAGAGATCACCAGATTTACAACTAACTAAAAGGCTAAAGCTATTGTCAGATATCACTTGAGGCCTATAACATGTTTCCCCATTTGCTTTAATCCACCTATTTAATGTATTTGAAAAGTGCCTTGATTTATGACTTCCTCTGTTGCGTTATTATAAAAATTTGAAGTACCAAAATCTGTGTTCCTGGGACATGATCATTTACATTCCACTTTAGAATAAATAATCTCTTATCCTACCTCCCCCAAAAAGAATCTGTTAGATGGTATATACCCAAAGGTGTTGACATCCTGTGGGGAATATTATTTTAAGGTATGTTACTTTTATATGTTGCATTTGTTTATCTCTGTGAAGCTGTGTTATTGTGGATGTCTAAAACACCTGATGATCTAATAAAGAGCTGAATAGCTAGTAGTGAGGCAGGAGAAAGGATAGGCAGGGCTGGCAGGCAAAGAGAAAAAAATGGAAGGAGAAATCTGCAAGAAGAGGGAGCCAGAGAAGGAGGAGGACATCAGGGGCCAGCCACCCAGCCTCACAGCAAGCCAGGGAATAAGAGTAGGATTTACAAAAGTAAGAGAATGGGAAAAGTCTAGAGGCAAAAGGTAGATGGGATAATTTAAGATAAGGAAAGCTGGCTAGAAATTAAGCCAAGCTAAGGCTGGGCATTCATAATTAGGAATAAGCCTCTGTGTGTGATTTATTTGGGAGCTGGGTGGTGCCCCCCCAAAAGAGAAAAAACAAACAACAACATCCTACTCCACAGATATTTGCTCAGCAATAATCACTGTTGCTCTATTCTCAATAGCCAGGAAATAGGGGAAGAAAATGAAATGTCCTTCAACTAATGGATGGATAATAAAAATGTGATACATATATACTATGGAATATTATTCAGATTTTAAAAATAAAATCATAAACTTTGCAGGTAAATGTATGGAGCTAGAAAAGATTATATCCAGGGAGGTCACCCAGACCCAGAAATATAAATGCATGTTCTCTCATCTGAGAGTCCTGTTTCCAAATCTTCAGATGTGAGCACATATCCTGGTGTAATTGCAGCAACCAGGAAAGTAAAGGCAGACCAATGCCAGGGTGAGTATGGGCAATAGAGATGGAAATAGCTGGGTACAGGATCTGATGGGGGAAAGGAAAGGCTCTAATCAGGTAGAAGAGAGGGAGATAAATACAGAAGAAGAAGGAGGAGGAGGAGGAGGAGGAGGAGGAGGAGGAGGAGGAGGAGGAGGAGGAGGAGGAGAATGTTGCTGGAGGGCTTCTCTCCAGGTTCCCCAAGCCCCACAGTCCCACAATCCACTTATAAAATAATCACTCAGATGCTTATATCACTTATAAACTGTATGGCCATGGCAGGCTTCTTGCTAACTGTTCTTTTATCTTAAATTAACCCATTTTTATAAATCTATACCTTGCCACGTGGCTGGTGGCTTACCAGAGTCTTTACATGTTGCTTGTCCTGGCGGTGGCTGCAGTGTCTCCCCCTCAGCCTTCCGCTTCCCAGAATTCTCCTCTCTCCTTGTCCCACCTACTTCCTGCCTGGTCACTGGCCATCAGTGTTTTATTTATATAGAATGATATCCACAGAAGAAGAAGAAGAAGAAGAAGAAGAAGAAGAAGAAGAAGAAGAAGAAGAAGAAGAAGAAGAAGAAGAAGAAGAAGAGAGGAGGGCAAAACCAAAGTAAAGATGTCTGGAAAACTGATAAGGAGTCATACTATAATGATCGACTTTTTTGAAAATAAACACCTATAATACACATAAGCCTATGTATAAATATACATATATAATTTAAATGAATTTTTCTCATCTGGGCTGACAATGCTCCCTCCAAGAACCAAAGATCATTTAACAAAAATCCAACATCAGGTATGAGAAGCTCGCTTTGAGTTGTTGATGAGAGTTGCCAAGAAACTCCTAAAATATTACGGGCTATTGCTATTGCCCTTGGTTACTCCACAGAGATGTAAAATAAGTCCCTATTGTTGAAGACGCCATGCACTTCAGACAAAGGACACAGAGACCCCTGAGCTACACTGATCTGAATGCCCCCTTCCTGAGGACTAGCATTTTTGGTAACAGAAAGTGCCATGCAAACATACACAAACATACATAAGAGGGAAGTCATCAACGGTCCTATCTAGCTATAATGCCTATGAGCTGCAGAACCTCTGTACTGGTCTGGACAATCTCATATTGGTTTATGTTTTCCAGCATCTGAGAAATTCTGGAAAGTTTCTTGTTTGCTTACAAGCAGAACAAAAGGATTTCAGATTCTCTCTCCCCACCCTTCTTGCCCTCACTCTGTTTTGCTCTTCACACACACACACACACACACACACACACACACACACACACACACACACAAACACACACGATAAGCCACCGTGTTGGAAGCAGACACAGATACTAATATATATTTTGTATTTCAGAATAGAGATAGGTGACTGCATACATATAAAAGTTTATTCATAATACATTAATTAAAAGACAAAATAATTTTTAAATAAAGCATGACACACATATTGAAACAAATATGTTAGTCCCATTGTTCCAAAGTGCAATCAAAATGCTACTGTACTTCTAGGAGATTAATAATTATAGACTATTCCATAATTCATAAATTTGGAGGACAGTTAGAAGTGTCTTTCTATTGTTTGAAAGTATATATACATATAAGATACTTATATCTTGTGTAATTGTTCATTTTGTCAACTTGACAAACATTAGAGTCATGTGGGAAGAAGGAAACTCAACTTTAGAATTGCCCAGATCAGATTGGCCTGTGGTCCTATCTGTGAGGCGTTTTCTTAATTAATAGTTGATGTGGAAAGGCTCATCCCACTCTGGATGATGCCATCGCCAGGCAGGCGGGCTTGGGCTGTAGAGGAAAAATAGCTGAGCAAGCCACTGGAAGCAAGTCAGTAGTTGTGTTATTCATGCTCCTCACCGCCAGGTTCTGGCCTTGAATTCTGCCTTGGCTTCCCATGATGATGGACTGTAATCTATAAAGCAAAAAAGCCTTTTCCTCTCCAAATTGATTTTGTTCATCTACAACCAAAGGCTCAAGCTAGGAAATCTTGTTAGCTTGAAAGTAGAGTTCTTTTATAAAAGCCCAGAACATTTAGATTGTGTTATTTCATGATATTTGAGGTTGTGTAGTTAATTTTAATTGCCAGTTTTACTGATATTAGAATTGTCTAGAAGACACAACTCTGGGCATGTCCATAGGGGATTTGTAGAAAGGCTTAACTGGCAAGGGAAGACACATCCTGATATAAGGGGGCATGATCCCACAGGCTAAGGTCATGCATTAATGAAAAGGAAAGAGAAAAGAATAAGCTGAATGGTAGCATTCATCTCTTCGCTGACTATGGATCCATTGTGACCAGTTACCTCATTCCTTTTCCACCATCATGGATTGTGTCATCAAACTGTAAGCCAAAATAAACCTTCCCTTGATTTGCATTTGTCAGGTACTGTATCACAGCAATAAGAAAAGTAATGAGTATAATATCCATATGCACAGCATTATAAATTGCACATACTTGATTAGTTGATCATTTAACCCCCAAGAGAAAACTATCTGGGGAATTCCCTGTAATGTGTTTTAGCCTGGCTTGGAAATAAAAATTAAGCTTATCTTATGTTGGATCTGAGGGATGTAGTTGTATCATGTTGAGTTAATTACAAAGGAAGCCCATGTAGAAGCCTCAACTAGAGAGCAAACAAACAGTTCCCCCCTTAAGAAAACTTAAGTATCGTAGAGCCAAATCAACAGTGAAAACAAATATGTTTAAAATCCTGAATTAGGGGCTGAAGAGATGGGTCCCCAGAAAGAGCACTTGCTGCTTTTCCAGAGGACCCACATTCTGATCCCAGCACCCATAAGTCCAGCTGCAGGAGTACTAACACCTTCTTCTGTCCTGGACACCCACACACATGTAGTATGCACAGATACAGACACATACACATTGGTAACATTAAAGATCAATCTTTGTCTTACACCCGAGTCATTCTCTTTGTTTATAAAACTGTATCTATCCCAAAGCTTACTGTAAAAATCTTAAATTTCAATTGTCATAAAAACAGTTCTTTCCTATTGATGTTCAGTCTATCAGTGTTGGGAAGGCCATTACTCCCAAGCTTGAAAGGGGAAGTAAATCAAAAGAGAAGGAGGGAACAGAAACATGTGGGGGGTGGGGCGTTTACCCACTACCCCCACAGTTCCCCAGAGTTTTCTTGAGTGCAATCAGCAGAAAATCTTAGATAGAAGGATTTATAGCGGAGAATCTTGCAGAGATAAACAGATAGAAAATAAAGGATAGCCTCGAGAGGGCCTGGAACCTATTCCAACAGGGCCCCGACTATCTCTGGCCCAGGGTTTTTATAGAGACACCAAGGGGTAGAGCAAAAGACCTCCTCCCCCAGCACAGCCAAGTGCAGACCATCTCAGACACCTGTACTCAGGCCTGTTGTCCTGATCATCCTCTATGTGGACCTGCTGGGTAAAGCCATGAGGAACCTGAGAATGGGCTCCCACAGTGAGGTAAGCTAGTCACAATAGAGATGTCAAGATCAGAGTTTCCCATGAGGCCTGCCTATTCCAGCAGTGCCATGCCAAGTCCTCTCTGAAGATCCAGAGGAGTCAGCTTAGCAGAGGGTGCCATCAGGATGTCACTTCAGAAATCCTGCTCCATCTCCTGGCAAACACATGGAAAGTCTTCATTGTAAAATCCTTCCTGCCTATCTTTGCCTTTCTTGGTTTTTGTTTGTTTGCTTACTTTCTGGCTTTCTGTCCATTTCCCCATTTTGCAAACACACTATTTATTTTTATTTGACCTGAATTTTGTGAACATTCAATGACTTTTCTTCTCTTGGTTCTCTCTGCTCCTGATTTTAAATCTCTTGCTTGTACAGAATTCTATTGCTTTTACGATAAAATCTCTGGTTTTGCCTTCATCCTTAATACTTCCTCCCACATTCAATTATATAAGTACTTTATTTTTCCTTCAAATGTACACAATCTTTGTTCACTGGGACTAGACTTCTACCAGCTTTGGGCAAGAATTTTTCCAAGACATGACATAAAAAGTGGCAAACTTGGCATCTTGCCATGAGAAAAATATACAGTGTCCACAAATAGCACAGACTTCATAATATTTCTGTCAAATGAGGTGGGAAGCAGTCACAGATATATATGGACCAACAAAGCAAATTCTGGATTTTATCTAACACAAACCAAAAAATCCCCACGCTTTACCTTATGTTACAGCGGCAAATGTGTGTGCATGCATTAATGAAGACTCTTTTACACATTACAAGTGATGTCCTGGGGTGAGTTCAGGTGACTAGAACAGAATTAGTACCATGGTAACATTTTACATATAATTCAGTGTTTCTGAAGAAAGAGTCCAGCTAAACAGCCCACTTTTAAATAGATGGTGGAAATGGAACAGGGAGGGAAGGGGAATGCAATGAAAGAGATACCATGATAGAGAGAGACATCATAGGGATAGAGAGAAACCCGGTGCTAGGGAAATTGCCAGGAATCCCCAAGGATGACCCCAGCCTGGGCTACTAGCAACAGTGGAGAGGATCTCTGAACTGAACTGGCTTGCCCCAGAGATCAGACCGGTCAAAACCCTAACTATTATCACAGAGCTTCTCTCCAGTGACTGATGGAAGCAGATGCAGAGATCCACAGCCAGTCACTAAACAGAGCTCCAGGAGTCTAGTCAAAGAGAGAGAAGAGGGATTCTATGAGCAAGTGCATCTGGATCATGATGAAGAAACATGCAAGGATGACCAAACCAAACTAGAGGGAACTCATAAAAGTTGGATCAATGGCTGTGGAGCCTACAATGGACTATACTAGGACCTTTGCATGGTGAGACATGCAAAGCTTGATCTGCTTGGAAAGCCCCCTGGCAGTAGGATCAGAATTCATCTCTGGTGCATGAGCTGGCTTTTTGGAACCCACTACCTATGATGGGACACATCATGCAGCCTTGAGGCAGGGGGAAGGGTTTGTACTTGCCTCTACTGAATGTGCCTCCTCATGGAAGGCCTTGCCTTCTTGTGGGAGGGAGTGGGGGATGGGTTGGGAGGGGAGACTGGGGTTGGGAGGAGGGAAGAAGGGGATCTTTGATTAGTGTGTAAAATGAAGAAATATTTTCTTAATTAAAAAATAATGAAATAACAGCCACAAAAAAGAAAAAGAAAACGTTAAGTCAGGAGTGTGCCATTGTTTGAGTTCACTGCACTGTCTAATTTCCCTCCTTAATGTTTGCACACATGTCCAGAAAGGATTATTTTCTGTTATTATTATTTCTGGGTATTTGTGTTCAAATGTTGGTCATTTGGGGAAAACATTTTCTCTAATGGTAATTTTAATTTATTTTCTGTTAACATGTCATCCTACACTGTGGCCATAACTCACTTTTAATTTCCACAGTAACCTCTGGTATTTACATAGTCCACATGTGTGCTATATACGCAATACCTTTAAAACAACTTACTTTTGTCATCTGATGACATGAATTATGTGTATGTGTGTTTGTGCTATATGTGTGCTTCTATGTATGCTGGTAAACACACACGTGTCAGGTGTCAATATCAGATGTCTTTAAAATCATAAGATGAGTTTAAAATCTAAAACATCAGATGAGTTTAAAATCTAGTTCAAGTCAGATTAATTTATAATCCAGTTACTCATACATGGTTTCAGAATATCATTTCGTGTAACTTTCTAATGACATGAAAGAGAAAACTCTATTCAAAAATTTAAAACAAGTATAGTAAATAATATTATTTGTATCTCCTGATGTTACTTAAAATATACTTTTTAATGTTTTTCACACATTGTATTCTGGTCATATCTGTTGACTAAATAAAATGAGTTTCATTTACCTTATTTATATAATTTTTTAAGAATATGATAGGAGACAAACCATAGAATCTGATTTTTTAATTTTAAAACCTTTATTTTATTTTTCTCAACTTCCTTGGGTAATAATTTCTAAATATGAGTTACATAGTTGTGACATACAATATGAGCAATTTATATGTAGACATTGTAAAATGGATAAATAAAGCCAACTAATAATGTGTGGTTCAGAGAGATGTCTCAGTGGATAAAACACAGAACACTTGCCACACAAGCTTGAGGACCTGAGTTCAAGCTCTAGAACCCACGTAATTGTGGAAGGAGAGACTGTGATGCACAAAGTTGTCCTTTGGCCTCCACACATGTCATGACATGGTGCCTGCACTCACATACTCTGCATACACAGTAATTAATTTAAATTAAGAACTTTATCATATTTTCCTAGTGAGAATTAAGTGGTAGAGCACTTGCCTAGCATGCATGAGGCCCTGGCTTTAATCCCAGTACTGACAATAAAACCAATAAAATAAAAATATTCATCACTTCAGTTACTGTTTATTGGTGAGAATATTTAAGATCTACTAAAAATTACTAAAAATCCAGCTTTATTTTCTTATTATAGTGTGGTTAATCTTCATAAGGAACTTGACTGGATATACAATCAAGAAGGAGTCATATCACTGTGGCCACGAGAGTCCTTTCAGGGAGGTGTCACTGAGGAAGGAAGAACCATTCAGAATGTGGTGGTACCTTTCTGTGGACTGGAGTCTCAGTTTGAGTAAAAAAAGAAAGGAGAAACTATCCCGAGCACTAGCATACATCTCTCTCTGCTTCCTGACTGGATGCAATGTGACCAGCTGCCTCCCACTCTGGCTGCCATAGCTAGAGCCCCTCCCTCCCACCACCATGCCCTCCCTGAGATCATGAACCACATTCTCAAACTATGACCCAAAGTAATATTTTCCTTCTTTATGTTGCTTCTGTTAGACAGTACAGCATAGCAAGAAGAGAACTAGCTAATACATAATGAAATTGAGTTTATACTATACAAAGTTGGTTTAAAATGTAAAAAGTATATCTCTGATTTTCCTTTGAGTTTGTTACAAGAAAAACCATCTTACGTGCTAACAAAAATCAGATCAGTTTTAAAATATTCCATTTCTCTGAATTTTGCTTCTTTTCAAAGATAAAAAGAGATTGAGGAACTAACTACCCATTCTTATATAGCCTACTGTCCTTTTTTCAGTTCAGTGTCTTATTATTACTTACTATTTATGTAAGTAAGTAATGACAACCCTTAGCTGATCAAAATGAAATCTGAGCCTTCGGAATCAACCCATAGCAAATGAGAACTAGAGTGTCTCGCCCTTTCTAATACCACCATCAACGAGCCCTTCATTACTACTGGTATAAATATGTGTATGGGGTGCAGGTTAACAGCTACTTTTGGACCAACATCCAGTTAAAGTATCATCCTCTACCTCTGAATGGGTGAGTGGCTGGAGTACAGAATCTTTTAGATCATATTTACTCAGACCAGCAGCTGCTCAAGTGAAGAGTTCAGCCTGCTGGCTGGGAATAAATCAAACTTCAGCAAACAGACTTGAACAAGTCTTTGTGGATCTGAATCAGATGACCCTAAAAAGTCACACATGGGCTACTTCAAGAAAAAGTTTTTTGTTTTTGTTTTTCTGTTTTGTGTTTGGAAGGAGGAGTCTGAGAGGAGAGGAATTTTCAGGTCAACCGGTGGAAACATTTGGGGGTTCCACTGAGTCAACAATGCTGACAAGCACACAATGCTTTTCTGAGGAGTCTTATTGGGGCTCAGGAAGTACATGTGACATTTGACATGGTGGTATAACAAACACACCAAGCAAAAGAGTCTGCTAATTTTTGAACTTGAAGTAATTAAGTGGGAAGAATTGCAAGGTAAAAGTTCAACTCTGCACTCCCAGCCATTGGGTATGATAGCTAAATGGTACTCAAAGATGTCTGAAGAGTTGTTTTTCTTTGCGTGAATTCAATTTATGTGATGATTTCATTTGATAGAGATTAGTAGAAGTTTGGTAGTACTTTGAAGTAAGTACAAATACATAAACTTTCATACAAGCGAAGACAAAAACAGTGTGGACCATTGTGTCCTTGCAAGCACTGAGGCAGTTGGGGATGTTTCTCCACAGGTGGACAGTGGCACAAGGGTCCACTGATTCTGAGTCACTGAGATCTGTAGAATTTCTGAAAGTCAAAGCGCTGAGTTTTTTTCAGCCACCTGCTAGAGGGAAATCGACTGATTGATAGAACAAGGCAGGTGAGGTAGCTATCATGAGGACTCATGTGACCCTCTTCAGCATCTGCTATAGAATTCAGATGCAGACTCTAACGGACCTTGAGAGATCCACTCTTACTCCTGCAAGAATTCCTGCATATCTTTCTGTTCCATCTTCATGTCGAGCTGAGAAACTGTCATTTACTTTTTGAAACAGGGTCTTGTTATGTAAAGCCAGGCTGGTCTGAAATTCCTTTTGCCTCAGCCTCCTGAGTCTTAGTGAAAACCTTTCTTTGGTATGTGTCTTGTGAAGGAGAAGAAAAGACCACATCCTTAAGAACCAGAGGGGAAAGAGTAAATGCAGTGAAAGAAAGAAATCACTGGGCACCGGGGAACTAGGGAAGAGTAGTTGTACTTCAACTTGAAGAGCTGGTGCCTTGGAATCCACACAAAAGATCAAGATGGGAGTCAAGGAGAAAGCACTGAGTTGTGTGTGTGTTCTACTTTTATGTTTAGTGAATTATTCGATTATTTTTTTTTTTATTTCATCTACAAAATTCCTGGAAGCTGTTCATCCAGCTCCCTGGAGAACAACCATCTCCTTTCTTCTACTGAGGATAAGGAATGAGGTGAGACTTGACAGAAGTTCCCATACTCTGGAAAGAACCACCATGCTGGCTGGAGAAAGGGAAGGTCTCTGGACCAAGACACAGAGCGTTCAGCTGTGCAAGTCTCAATTCGAAGGGGAAACAAAACACTTTCCCCACTTCTGATTTTATGACTTCTCCAGAACCACAAGTGAGAGATTGTTCAGGAACCACACTGAAGGAGCAATGTTTTATAAGGTGTGTGAATTGTGGAAACAGAACATATGGTTTGTAAGCTGGGTTGAATTCACTCACACAAATTACTGAAATGAATGAAAAATGCTTTGATTTGTGGTAGAAATTATGTTTTCACAGGGAAGGTCCCTGACCGTTCCCAGAACCCTCTCTTCAATCTGAAAATCTGTTCCTATAAATAGCTGAAATATGAGAGAGCAGAGTCAGTTTCAGAGTATTTGTGTATCTGCTCCACTTATCTTTATGTTTCCCTATAATCTTTCAGTGTCTAGACATGTTCTTTTCAGTAAATTAGAATAGAAGTTGACTTCTACTTGGAAAACATGTGAAATGACGTGAATTGGATGGAAAATGTGTTCTTAATTAAAATTTCATTCATGAAATTCTATACAACATGTTCACAACATAAATAGCTGCTTTTTTAAATTTCTTCCAGTTAACCTAAATTAAAATGAATCCTAGTAAAGCTGAGGCTGTAAAATCTTTGTCGTAATTATTTTATGTGGATAGGGGATGCAGTAAAGCAGGGCCAGGATGGCACACACAGGACTCTGACTCCAAGCATTCCCTAAGTTGCATCTGCTTCCCAGATATTTGTAAGGGCTTGGGTTGATGCTGTGCACCCTCTGGCTGACAAAAAAAGGTCTTTGATGCTCACTGCTGACTCTCTTAATCTAAGTTACCCTTCCCTGACTTTGTTTATAGGTGATTAACAGAATTACCTCTCTCCTTTTTTTCTTTAGTTTATTTTCTAGATTGTCATAACATCTGAGATATATTCAGGTTTTTTAATCAGATTTTTTTCAGATGTAATATGACCTTTTAAATTTTCATTTGACTTACATACAACTGTATTTACCTCCAAAAAGAAATTTTCATTATTGTTGGGTAATTCGTTGGCACAAATCCATAGATGTGCAGAAATTGGGTACAGAAAGTGCTGGCTGCATGAGGTAGGTTACATTTACCTTTAAGCTCATGTATCACCATTAGTTGTCATCTCTCAGAAGGTATTTACATTTAAGGGTGGAGAATATTCCTAAGTATGAATATGTCTTGAAATCCCAAAAGAATTAGCAATAATATTGGCTTTATTACTCATTGGTAATAGACCTTTAGTGAGATCCACTTCAATTACACTATTTCAATAGTTAATTACTCCTCATCTAGATGTGTTCACCCTTCCTGACACCCATTTGTGTAATCAGTGAGATGATGGACTCAAACAGTGGGGCCCTTGTAAGAGAAAGCTATTCAGAGCACATTAGCAGAGATGGGTCCACTGTTTTGTAGATTATGAAATGAATGTTTCCCAGGCATTTCCTCCAGTTCTCAATGTTTCGATAACTACGGCTAGAGCTGATTCTACATGCTTGCACCTGGCATAAGACAGCTTTTGGAGGCAGGCAGAGGGAGACTGGTTCACTTCACATGTGGTCATCTCCCTGCAGACAGTCACCAATGACACACACACAAGAGCACATGGCTTGCACTCACTGCTTCTGCAACAAAGTGCACTGTGTATGAATCACTGTTTTTATATGGTACATGCGTGTTTATTTATTGTAGGTAATTATCTGTGGATGTTAAGTTCAAAGGATTCTGCAGACATTTCCAAAAATAACATTTCCCCATGAAGACCAAATGAGATGAGGAAGGAGCTTGTAGATTTACAACATTTATATATTACTGAGGCTCTCGCTCATGCAGCTACAGAGTATTTTTATAGCCATAGACAAATCCCTGTGTGTTTCAGAGTTAAGATGGCCTGTGCTTCCGGGTATATCGTGGGTCATTAATTGCTCTGTTAAAGATAAAGTGGGGATATTTGACTCAATCCTAGAGCAGTTGTTCTTCAGGTGTGCTGTGCTGACCAATGACGTCATTGTCACCTACCACCTTAGTAGAGACACCAATTTCTTGGGTCTCATCTCAGACTATTAAATCAAAGTCTGTAAGGCTAAGACCCTTCTGGGTGTGGTTTAGGAAAGCTCATTTTGATGCATGTTAAACTTGGAAACATGTCATATGGCAGTCTCACTATCCATCATGAGGCAGCTAAGTGCCAGTCAGTGTGCGTGTTAGGTACAACAGTGATCAGAGAACATTACCCTGATACAAAGTCACAGCTTAACCTTTCCAGTAGCCTAGCTATCCTTTCTTTCTTCTCATAATAATTTGGCTTAGATCATAACCTAGCAATGAGAAGTCCAAGCCTGATTTGATTCTTGTTAGTGGCGTCTTATCTAGCTGAATCCTGGATTACAGATATTCTTGCCTTGTACCAGCTCCACCCAAATCCCCAAAACCAAAACTCTAGATACAATCCCTTTGTAGTCTCTCCCTATTCTGTTACCACAAATGAACCATTGTCTCTGGATACACATTGCAAACATACCTAGGCAACTCCTGAGTGAAGGATAAACAAAAGGCAAAAGGAACACCCTGTCTATCTAGTGAGATGCTAGCAAATATATGTTAATCAACTGTAAGAAAACCATTCCTAATTTGCTGCATTGCTGATTTCTGTGGTGTAAATACTCTCATTGATTTCCAATTGCCAAATATGGTACAAACAATTTGTCCTGGGAAAGGCAGTACAAAATTGGCTCTTTTCTGTCTATTTGAGCTGAATTTGGTATATACAGTCCAGGCTTCATTCCAGTTCCTGGCATAGAGTAAGTGTTCTGCAAATAAGTATTCAGTCAATGAATGGAATGAGGGAGATCAATGAGAACCTTTTCCCAGTTCTGGGGAAGCCACTGGAGTCTCATGGGTGTGGAAGTGTGGTAGCCATCTATGCGAGTTGCACATTTTGGTTTACATTCTTGTCCATCCTTGAGAAATAAACAGTTGACATCAAATTGTGTAAACACTGGTCACATAATGAAAAACAGTCATGGTCTTGTAAATAGGTATGATTTAAGTATTGCAACTCATCCCCAAATAATTCAGCAAATATAAATTAATAGGAGGATAGGACACAATTTCAAAGGAGAAATGATCCATATGTCAGCTTGTTTAACTGTCAGAAATTGTCATGGAAGTCGGATAATTAAATTGTGGAGGCTGGGCATTTGTAGACACAACACTATTTTCCCCTTTGTGGTTCTTACAAAGGAGACAAAATTGTTACATAACTCATTATTTAATAAAGCCCAAGTTCATTCATTTAGCACTACTTTAATTTTTTCTTAATAAATATTAAGAAAATTATAAATCTTCCTTTTTAAAATGTTCCCCTAACTATAAGGAAGAATATTTATTTATAAATATGATGATAATAAATCCCCATTCTCTGAAACAGTTTTATACCCTTACGTGGAAAGAAAAATTAGATGACATTTTTTTCCCCTCTCAGGGTAAAGCTGATTTTTGGAGGGAATTTCAAAACAGGTCCTTTGACTACAAAGCTTTTGTTAACTTTTCTGCAATTAGATAATAGAAATCCTAGCTATTCTTCCTTTCCCTTCTGGGCTCTTCACTTTTTAAATGCTCCCTGTAGGTGTTCATGTTCACTGGTATTTTCTTTCAACAATTCCTGTAAGTTATCCTTTCTTTGTGGGTAAGTAAGAGTTTGCAAAACTTTACACCCTTATTCTTCCATTAAATACCGACATGGAATGGTGGCGTGATGCATGCTAATCGGCAGGACCTCCCTGTGGGAATCTGTGCTGGAAGACTGGTTCACATTGAAAGCAGACAGCGCTGTTGACACTGGCTGTCAAAAAGGCTTCAGGTCTTTGAAAGGAAATCTTAATCTTCTTTATTCATGTGTGAACAGGTCCAGGCCCCCATCCCGGCACTCATATGCATTGGCTGTTTAAACTGAAGGTTGCTAGGCTTTGGGGTAGAGTCTGTTTGCCTGTGTCTAGTCCCCAGCAAATGGATGAGGACTGAAAATTAAAATCTGTCTGACACAGACCACAGCTTTTCTGTCTCTGTTTGAAGAGACATGGCAACCTAGGAAGGAATGAAAAGGAATTTTATTGAGCGCAAAAGCACTCAATGTTTAAATGTTGGATGCAGGAACTGAATGGTGATTTGGGGCAATGGTGGATTGTTTATAGACAGTGGGATGGCTGTCAATCAAGTCACAGAAGCAAAGTTTGTGTCAGGGGAAGAAAAGCGCCTCTCTAGTGACTGAACTTTTGCTTCCTGTTAACATACTGGACTCCACAGATAAAATGGTTTTTTTTTTTCCCTAGAAGTTTGCAAGTGCAAAAATTTCAGAAAAACAGAACTGCCTTACTAAGCTGGGTGTCCAAAACACATGCTATATGATTCCTCTGTTGCATTCAAAATCACTTCCTCTTGGCAATGGCTCCCTTTCACATTCTTTTTTTTACTAACAGGAAACCAAAGATACAAGGATTTAATCATCAATTGAAAAACATCAAAGGTATAGGAGACAAAAGATAATGTAACACTTTTAAAATTTATCACAGAAACCCATGATTTTATTTTGAGAACCATTTTTTAATCATATGAAAGAATATGAAATGTCCTCAAGTTATTCTTTCAGATCATTCATGAGGCATTTCCATCACTGACAATGTTTGTATAAAATGGAAGAACATTAGCAGTCAGAAAGAGGCTTTTCAAAATAAAGCCCGACACTTCTCCTAGATGAAACTTAAGGCGTGAAAGTAATATATAGAAATATGGTAAATATTTATGTACATTTAATCTAGTGAATAACCACTTGAATCCCCTCATTTAGCATGGGAAAAAAAAGGAATTAAGCTTTGAATTGTTGTCAGACAACTCTACATTAAAAAAAGATCCTTTGGTTCTCTGAGTATTTCTTAGACCGCTGTGTGTGTCCAGCAAGTTATTTTCCATAAGTGAAGACTTCAGAGCAGACTCACCCAGGAGATATGCACATTGCTCGGCTGTTCTTGGAAGCTATTGCATTTTCTCTTTGTAGATTTCCTGCTCCCTTTTGGATTCACATCCTGAACTGGCAAACAGCTATTTAGGGATGTGAGTTCTGTCCTTGGGGGAAGTGGGGAAACTAAAGAAAAGTTCATCAAAGCTTCTCCAGTTGGCTATGGTTTTGAGAAGTGTTAATTAATCATATTCAGTGTTCCCTACCCATTATGAATAATTTGAGACATAGTCACAGGACCTTTAGGATTGAGAGAATTGGAAGATCTAAATTAGAGTAAGGTTTATGACCATGAACAAAGTAAATTTGCCATTCCTTCTTTTTGTCTGTAGTTCACCAGATATCAGAAACTTGGAGCATCTGGGGCTGGACCTCTCCATCATTAACAGCCCATGAAACTAAGGACAGGAACTGAAGAATTCAAATTAGTGAGGAGAGGACTGGACTCAACAGCTGTGCTTCTTGAAAGTTTGACATCCTAAACGCCGAGAAGGTCATTCATAATAATTATATAACTGTTTTAAGAGCCTATCTCAGTTAGGGCTTCTATTGCTGTAAAGAAACATTGTAACCAAAAAGCAAGTTGGGGAGGAAACGATTTATTGAGCTTGCACTTCCATATCACTGTTTATCATCAAAGGAGGTCAGAACAGGAACTCAAATGAGCAGGAACTGAAGGTAAGAGCTGATACAGAGGCCACGGAGGGGTGCTGCTTACTGTCTTGCTCTTCATGGCTTGTTCAGCCTGCTTTTTTTTTTTTTTAAATAGAACTCAGGACCATCAAAGCAAGAATAGCACCACCCAGAGTTGGCTGGGCCATCTTCTACTAATTAAGAAATTATTAAGACATTCTCCTCTCTGATGATTCCAGCTTGTGTCAAGCTGACATCTTATAAGATAGCTCTTATACATAGTAATTAGCTTTCTGATAACAAACAAGGGCTTGCCAGTGCTCCTTGCTTGAGAGGTCAGTCCAAATGAGGAAACCTAACTGTTCTAAAGACTTTACACATGGTAAGAAGCCGACCTAAATTGTGATCAGTACAATGGTCCCTCTGTCCACCCTTACCTCTTGTGAGTGCTTTACTTTTCTTTGTAATAAATTCTGTGTATCTTCTACACTGTGCTTTGGGTGTCTCAGCTGAATTCTTTGGACAGAGTTCACAAGGACCACTGAGACAATGAGGTCAAAACAATATGCCAGTGACCTTTGACAAAAACGCCCATTTCCCATACAGCATGCTAGCGAAATTTGCTGCCTTCTAGTCTTTATAGGCATGGCAGGTGGGTAAAAGGAGAAGTATTTGGTAACCGCAGAAGCATCATGGGAAGATGCCAGTCATGGCATGAAGATGAGGAAGCAGGGGAGGCAGAAGACAGTGTGAGTACTTTGGTGGCTGTGAGCATCCATCCAAACCACTGGAAATTTGGTGATACTTGTCTAGCTTTCACTAATGGACAACATAGCAGTGGAGGAGCTGGAGTCATAGATGTGATGAGTCATAGTCCCCACCTGAAGAGAGATAGTAACCTGTACCCTGGTCCTTTCTGTCTCCTATCCAGTGTCAGGATCTTTCTCTTTGACCAAATCGTGGATCCTCTGTAACCTCATTTTACATAGTTCTGAACCATGGACCTTAGCATTTCTCTTATTGAGCCCCTATCTCCTACTTTTATCAAGAGAATTTCCTGGGCTTCATATCTGATACTCTTCAACATCTGATCAAACTCTACAAGCCTCCCATGACGTCTAATACTCTCTTGACTTCAGCAAATCACGGTTAATTCAAGTTTTAAAGAGTCACCGCTGCCCTGTCTACTGACCTTCCCACAGTGATCCCCTTGGTTACCAATACCCACCTGACCTTGCTGTCTTTGTAACTGAGCCCAGTGTTCCTCAGAGGTCACTTTCCCCTGGCTGCGCTACTTCCTTAGTGAAAGCCACTTTTACTGCTGTCACGCCTCACTGGACCTCTTTCCCTTGGCTGTCACCACCATTGTCACTATCTCCAGCAACTTTCCCGTGGAAGGAGACAGGAATGCCATCTGATTGCAGCAAGAGAATCACTGCTGTGCTTATACATCCTTGTGGATGAAGGAGAGTTTCTATACAGAGCCTCAATGCTCATGAGAACTATAGAAAGTTACCATAGACACCTCCAGAACCAGAATCATGAGGAACTGATGGGCCCCTTCCATATTTCCATAGCTGATCTTCACTCCCAGTGGAAAAAAAAATTATTTGCTCATGCACACTTATTTCCTCAGGATCTAGAAACAGTGGAGTTGCCATGTCGTCATGGCTGGCATTTCAGATTATTAACTTTGGCTACTTTAAAGTTACTAAATCACCTTGAGCTTCAAGGAGGGGGAAATGAATGTAAATAACGTTAATACTACAATAAGGATGTGGACTCCCTGAGAATGAAAAGGAAATCATTTGAATTCCAGAAAACAAAAAGGTTCTTGAGGTATAGATTTCTCTGCAGGGTGCTGGGGGAGAAGTGAGTGTTTTTAACCAAACTGCCGCTGCTCAGTTTCCTTGTCCCAGCTCCATCCTACATTTTTTTGGCATCTCGGCTGCTACTATTCATTGACCCCTTGAAGTCATAATTCATTCTGTCATTACAGAAGACTGAGAAGCTTGCTGCTTTTGCTGGGCAGGAAAACCATTCTTGTCTATTTTCCAGAGCCTATTTCTAGCCTTGACTCATTTTTCTCCACTCAAGGAAATTCAAAGTTTTTGAGTGATACAATAATCTAATTTCCTGGGCTTTTATAAATTTTAGCCAATAGTTATCAACCAATCTATAAAAAATTAGCAAGACAGTTGTAATTGTCTATAGCATGACCATTGAGTCTATTTCGTTTTATAAATTTGCTTTTCCTACCTTAGAAGTTCTGAAGGCCAGTGAGTGCTTTATTGAGGACAGAAATGAAAATAAAACTAAACACCCTAAATTTCAAATACTAGGAGAGATTATCTATCTATCTATCTATCTATCTATCTATCTATCTATCTATTATGTATCTATCAATCTACCATGTATTTATTTATTATCTATCTATCTATCTATCTATCTATCTATCTATCTATCTATTATGTATCTATCAATCTACCATGTATTTATTTATCATCTATCTATCTATCTATCTATCTATCTATCTATCTATCTATTATGTATCTATCAATCTACCATGTATTTATCATCTATCTATCTATCTATCTATCTATCTATCTATCTATCTATCATCTATCAACCATATATTTATTTATCATCTATCTATCTATCTATCTATCATCTATCTATTATGTGTCTATCAATCTACTATGTATCTGTTTATCATCTATCTACCTACCTATCAATTTATCATCTATCTATCTATCCATCTATCTATCTATCTATCTATCTATCTATCTGTCTATCATCTATCATGTATCTATACATTTATCATCTATCTATCTACCTATGGATAGATAAATCTCTGTGTTTTAAATTAAATTTGAATGTTTTTAATGAAGACTGAAATAAACTTTGTATTTAAAAATTCTATAATAATTATTATCCTGTTTCTTTCTCTCACTTCTAGTCCTACGCTCAATCTATATCTTCTGAACAAGAAAGAGGCTACCCCTCACAGTTATTTAGTTAGTTAGTTATTGGTTTCTATTTTTTCAACCTATGGTAACAATCTCTTTTTAAGACTTCTTTGCATCATTATATTCCCCAATACCTTGGGAATCATTTGCCTTTGTCTATCTCTACTATCACTGGGAATTTCCTTAAAGTGTTTCTGGAAAATATGCTGATTTGATGCAGTCTAGCATCAGGTCCTAACATGAGCAAGTGTTTGCTTTGTGAGAGGACAGCATCCTTTGTCAGACTCAGTATACCCCTGCATTATTCAGAGAGGTACCACTGGATACTGAATTCTTTCCCTGTGGTTAATGGGATAAACAAAGAGTAAATGACTGGCTTCTTACTCTTACTTCAGTAATTGTCTCCTCTAGATGAAGTTTCAGACAGCATTTTGGTTTTTCAAATATCTTTAGTTACAAGTAGTTCATCATTTAAATGTTGAAGTGTCATCTTAAAACTATAATTTTAGCACACGTAAGGCTCCTACTCTGCCTCCCCATGAGGCAGCTTTACACTTCAAAGGCAAAGGTACAGTGAGCAATCGGTGACAGCACTGACTCTGCCTTTGCCCTCTCTACAATCTGAAACTACTAATTGTATGGAGTTGGGTAAACTTCGGGAATTGGCTCTTAGAGCATAATGCTATTGAGGTGAGAAACTCTGGCCATGATTCCCTTAGCCCAGAAGCAGTTCCTCAGCGTACTGAGGAACTGGCCATTGACACAGTACTTAGCATCTAGGTTTCTGAGAGCCCATCAGGTGCAGGGGGTTCACATTCAGAGAGGTACAGTCTGAACACTACAGTGTGGTGTCTTATAAGCTGCTAGATGAGTTTAACATGAAGTGGTACTTTAGAGTTATGAATTTAAACTCCAGAAAAAAATGTATTCTCATTGTCTGAGCAAACAGTCTCTTCTAGGACATAGTTGTCTCTCGGTGATAAGTAATTATGCTCACTATCTAAGAGGAGAGTGAACTCTTCATCCTAAAGCATCTGCGTTCAGATTACCCGCCCCCCCTCCCCCCCACCCCGTGTAAGAGGTACAAATATATTTTCTCCTGCTCTTTTTTCTTCTTCCTCCTCTTCTTCGTCCCCTTCCTCCTCTTTGTTTGTTTGTTTTTGTTTTTTAAGATATGTCTCATTATGTACTCAAGGCTGCCTTAAATTCCTAATTTTCTTCCAAGTGCAGGGATTAAACATGTGCACACCATGCTTGGCTTGCATTTTTTAAATCTATATTTGAATACTTAAACCACCATCTTGGGCATCAAAATAAATAAATAAAAGTAAACTTGCCTATCAGTAAGCCATATTGTATTCCTCTGCCACCTTAATTTTGTGAAAATATTTTTAAAGTTGTGAAACATTCTGTCAGTGATAGTACCTCAAATCTATCTCATTTATGTTGCTGGTGCTAAGAAGACAACTTAAGTAGATTGCAGAGCAATAGATCAGCATTACTGTTATCTTCTAAAAGTAAATGAGTCAGAAGGGAAGCCATTGGTCTAATAGTCACAGGCACTCCATACAGAGCAAGTAGTATTTTAATAAAAATAAGAAATAATATCAGAGAAGCTCATTGGAATCAAGTGTCCTTACAGTTGATAATCTTGCTCACTAATGAAAGTAATTATGATTAACTGAGCAGGAAGACCAAGGGAGCTTTCCCATGCTGCAGTGACCTACCGGGAAATGCTTAATGAGTACAAACCTTGCTTCATGCAACAAAGCATCTTCCAGAAGAAATCTTAACTTTAGAGTAGGAACCGATTAAAGACATTTATGCTCTTTATTTGCCCAAATGTGTGTTTCCAAGGCATGTTTAAAATATCTCTAACAGAAACAAGAGACAAAATACTACCACATCCCACAGCGTCTTTTCCATTCAGTCCTAGGCTAAAAATGATTAATGTATATGCAGTTTTGGTAGGCTTGGAAGTGGCTTGATCTTAACTTTGTAGGCAGCTGAACTAAACTGTTCAAATGTACTCTTTGGTCAAAACCTCAAGTGAGGATTTACAGTTCACTATATTTGGATAATCCCAGGAAGGAAAAGAGAAAATGTGAGCCATTGAGTTAAAAAATCAAAATGGAAATCAGGGTTCCCTAAAAGGCCACCTCAATTCAGGTACATTTATGGCACCATCTGGCTGCTGATTCTGATGATGTCAACAGGAAGAGAATAGGTCTAGGTGATGAGATGCCTGGGCAGGCACTGCCTAGGAAGATGGCCACAGGACACTGTGGGGTTAAGAGCAGCTCTTGGATGTCCTCTCTCTACCCCATCTATTGTTCACATACATCTCTAATGTGTAAGAATAAACACTGGATTTCATTTAAAGGTAATTGGCTTTATATGAAAGTCAGGCCGAGCTTGACCTAGGGGGCACCTGCTTAGCATCACAAGATGCTTTTTTTGTGTGTGGGCCACAAATCACTGATGCACAAGGAAACCAGCCAGCAAGCATTTCACAACATTTTAAGGAATGCTATAGATTTCCAGGTGCTTTTTTGGCAACCAGAGACCTCACCATAGAATCAACTAATCCCTCTGATGCAGGAGCCTTTTCAAACAGCTTAAGCTGCAGTGGCAACCTGTGCCTTTCAGACAAAGGCTAACTGTTCTTCCTTTGTGATCCGTGTGCACCTTGCTACCTGATATGGGGATATTATTTGCCAGCTATCTGCTTTATACCTCTAACCAAATACAAAAGAACTGCTTATTTGTGGAAATAAGAAGAGTTGAATGGCTTCTGCCATCCTACATTCGATTTAAAGAATGTGGAAGGATGGAGTGAATTGCTCTGTAAAGGACTCAAAGTGACTAGGTCTCCCTGAATCTTCTTTCAGACTGCTGTTTCGGGACATAATTCTGTGTGACTCCTTTTAAATACTGGGTTCAGTTCTTGCAGCAATAGGAAAGACATTAGTGAGGTCAAGAAATCTCCTTTTTACCAAGTAACCACAAACTAAAAACAATCTACCACAAGAAAAAATGTGGACTTCTTGTTATTTTGAAAGTTAGCAATGATATTGAAATGATTTCCTGTATCAGCCCTTTTTGCCATTTGTTCAAGGATTTTATATGTATTCTCTCTCTTAGCTACAATTTCCATTAGATAAGTACTTATTACCCTCATAGATGAGAAAGATGAATACAATCTAAGCCCATTCAAGGTGGCAAGCCACTATAGACATACATGATTCCACTACCAGAGCCCAGAGTTCAGGCTTTTAAAAATGATAGCCCATAGGCTAAGGAAGTGGTTCATTGGTAGAGAGCTCACCTAGCATGTGAAGTCCTGGGATCAGTCCCCAGCTATCCAAAAACAAATAATAAAAATGATGCTCAAAATTGTCTAGTACTAATGGCACATCAAATGTAAATCAGAGTACAGGCTTTAGCCTATTAGTAAAATCAAAATTAAAAATGTTTTTGCTCCATTGGTGATAAGGACAAAATAAGATAAGCTAAATTTCTCCTTTATTAAATGCCTATCATCATTCTAGAAGAATTAACACAATTGTCACTGACTGATGGGGTCCAAGTGACATTTTCATGAAGTGGATTATTGTTGGCAAGATGGATTCATTTCAAACTGCAGGAATCCATAGAGAGCCTTAACTTTGCAAAGGTGAACGAAAGCCAGTAAGAGAACTCTAAGGAGAGTGTGCATTGATGCCAAAGCACAAAGTTCTTGAAAAAAAGAATTGGCTGGAGTGAGCTCTTTTTAGAGTTGTGGAGGTCAGAAGGCCGTTGTCTGAAGATCCAGCAGCCACAGTTTCCCTCACAGGTCCCCACAGGGGCTTCCTGCAGAAGACAGAAATTGTATCGGTTCATTTCTATTGCAAAGGACAAGACAGGCTGTTGTGTTCTCCTCATAATGTAGAATGATCAGGGTCTTCGCCATCTGATCTCTCAGTACAAACTAGAGCCAACCTGAGAATCCCGCTTGACCTCACTTTGACATACAACTACAGTTCTTTCTTCTCACCTTATTGTCACTAACAGCTCAGAGATCTTAATCTCTACCACAAGAAGTTGGAAATTTGTATTTTCTTAAGCCAAGGATTTGTTCCTGATATCCATTAAACCCTAGATATTTTGAATCAATCTTTTTCTCTCAGTGATGTGTGGTTTTCTTTTGGGCTTCCTGATGAATCCCACCTGAACTGGAAAAGTCGGCTATGTATTCACACACATGGATCTTTTGTGCTCTTTTATTATTTTCTTCTTTAATCTGGGAAACAAAACGTAGTAGCAGAGGGTGCATAAATTCTGATACCTCACCATCACAACCAGCACTCTGAGGTAGAATCTTCTTCACTGCAAGCAAGGTGTTACCACAGGCCTCTAGGAAGTCTGTGAAGGCAGCAGAAATAGCTGGGGCAGAGTTGAAGCACCCCCAGAACCACTGGGGCTCATTCTCCCTGGAGTTGGATACTTCCAAGTGTGATTGCTAATGTCTAGCAGTGGGTGTCCATTTCCTTTGTGGAATGGGTCATACTTAGATTTACGTACATGTTGCATAGAAAAGCAAAATATATTTCAGTACATGTGTGATCACATTCTAAGTGAGCAGAAAACAAAACCTAAAACTCACAAATCTGGGAAAATGACTGGTAGTGAAAGAGGGTGGAGATGGAAGGGAGACAAGAGTGTATGGGGGGATGATAATAGCAAATTATATATAAACATGAAATTGTGAACATGTCAAGAAATTATGTTCCTCTACTGTGTCCACAGAATTAATTCTTAAGGTTTGTATTTGTAATATGTGTAGTATTAACTCCATGGACCACTGTGGCACTGAAAATTTTAATGCATATAAAGCAGAGTGGACATCCTCCTCAGTCACTGTTATGTTATACATACATACATACATACATACATACATACATACATACACACATACATGGTGTGTATGTGTGTGGGGGCTGCACTGTAGACTTTTTGCTTTACTATTTTTTCACAGTTATCTATCTCCTTTGCTTTATTTTCCCATGACTGCTGTAGCAAAGTATTACAAATTAAGTGATATAAAATAAAATAAATTGATTGTCCCAGGACTAGCGAGATGGTTCTGAGGTCAAGAGTAAATATTGCTCTTGTGAGTAAATACCTGGGTGAGTCTGATTGCTGTCACCAAAGTTGGGCAGTCATGACTACTATTGAGAAGATGATCATGTTCTTGAAAATAATCTACAGATGTGATGTAGTTATCATCAAAATTCCAATAGCTTCTTCAAAGAAGTAGGACAAATTCCTGAAATTGAAAGGAAAGCATGTGAGATGTTGAATAGCAAAGTTATCCTAGGCAAACAGTAATGCTGAAGGTATTCAATGCCTAATCACAAATCATACTACAGAGCCATGGCAACACAACAGCTTGATGCTGGCTGACAGAGAAACAGACCAGTGATCTGGAACAAGAAACCCAGGAACACACCCACAGAGACAGAGCCACCTGGTTTTTCAAGAACATATTTTGTAGAAAACACAGCCTCCAAATGACACTATAAACCTCGATATCTGGTGATACTAGGTTGAAGCCCAATTTTATGTTTCAGCTTATACAAAAATCAGTATAAAATGAATCAAAAACTTCAATGTAAATCTCAAAACTTTGAAATTATGAGCATTGGTGGCACATGCCTTTAATCCCAGCACTTGGGAGGCAGAGCCAGGCAGATCTCTGTGAGTTTGAGGCCAGCCTGGGCTACCAAGTGAGCTCCAGGAAAAGTGCAAAGCTACACAGAGAAACCCTGTCTTGAAAAACCAAAAAAAAAAAAAAAATATCAGCCTAAATGTAGCCATTATAAGACCATTAGTTGTGCTTCTTGTGAGCTGCCTGTTTTGTCTTTATGGTTCTTAGTTGTTCTTTTGCAGAGCTGCCTGATTAAGTTGTGCTGGGATCAAGAAAAATGGACCTTGGCGGTTCGTGTTCCTGGAGTTGTATCCATGTCAGTGGATGCCCACATACTCCAGAAGAGAATTTGACATTGCTGCTGCTGTTGTTGCTGTTATAGCAGAGGCAGCCACTGCTGCTACTGTTTCTGGGATTATTATTTCATAATTGCTAGCACAGCTAGCACAGTGGAGACCCTGGCAGCAAAAGTAGCTACCAAAGTTAATTAATCTTTCATTCTATTGGGCATGATAAATTTAATTCAATAGTTATATACATTTAGATTGGCTTTTAAAATTATAAATTTATAAACTCAAGTTCCATTTGCCTTTGGGATACCATTTTTTTTTTTTGAGACAGGGTTTCTCTGTGTAGCATTGCGCCTTTCCTGGAACTCGCTTTGGAGACCAGGCTGGCCTCGAACTCACAAAGATCCGCCTGCCTCTGCCTCCCAAGTGCTGGGAGTAAAGGTGTGCACCACCACCGCCCGGCTTGGGATACCATCTTACAAGGACACCAATTTGCAGTAAAGCTTGTTAAGGAAGGGAATGGCTCAGTTGCCTTTATCCTACTGTCTATGGGTGGGTTAGGACTTCTGTTGGTCTTTTCTGTGTCAAACACACAGATTGCAAGCCCAGCGCCACTTTGAGATCTTTGGCAGCAGTTAACTCTGCAGCTCACACAATATTGAGCCTGTATGATAATGAGTATTCAGAGACGGGTAATACCTGGGGGGCGCTCATCAACCTAAGGCAGAGTGCCTGTGTGGCCTGTGCAGGCATCTCCATGACAGGTAAGGTGACCTGCTGACATCCCATGCAACCTAAGTCAGAAGCTCATTTATTAGTAAAAGGGGGACCTGTAGGGCCCTGGCCCCCATTTTGTATAACTGTTTCCTTGCTTGCTGACCTTGACATTGATATCCTCCCTAAGCTAATTTCCTCCCAGGTTTCACCCTCCTGAATGCTTAAGGGAAGTTCCTTGTCTATGTATTCTGCATAATGGGCATTAACAGCTTAGATACAAGATTGTAAAACATCTGTAGTAAATTTCTGCCCTCCGGGGTTCTCCCATTATGCTGTAAGCCTGTATTCAAGACCTCCTCCCTCCTTCAATAAACAGCATTTGGCATTAAAAAAAGAAAACACCATGAGTTTAGGAATAAACAACAATTTTCTAAATAGGACTCCAATAGTTTGGAAAATAATAACAAGAGTTAATAAATCCATGCTAGCTATTCATCCTGGAAAAGATGAATATAAAACCTATACACATAACTCTTAAAACTAAGCACAAAATAATAAGTAATCCACTCAATAAAATGGCTAATGAAGTGAGTAGACCTTTTCAAAAGGAGTTTAGCTGACCAGTGACTGCATGTATGACAAACAGTGCCATTAGGGAAATACAAAACTCCATTCATATTCCATATCAGCCTTTTATAATTACTATCACCAAGAAAACACACAAACAAAGACAACAAATGCCTGGAAGGAAGGGAAGAACTCATGTGTTGGTGATGGGAATATAAGTTTGTGTAGCCTCTGGGGAAATCAGTGTGGTTTCTCCCCCAAAACTAAAAATATAGCAGTATGATGAAGCTGGGTCATCTTGGGTATATAACCAAAGGAATAAAAGATAGCACTCAATAAACACAGCTGCATAGGCATTCCCAGGTTTATTATAACACAGTACACAATAGACAAGTCTTTGAGTCACCAGATGAATAGATAAACGTTATATGTACATATATGTAATTATAAAATGAAGTAGTCATAAAGAATAACTAAATCATTTTTATGGGAAAATGTACAGAACTAGAGATCATCATGTTAAATAATAAGCCAGCCCTAGAAAGACAAATATTACATTTTCTTTTATATTTGTGGTAGAATTGTTCATCTTGGTTATCTACTTCACTGGTTCTATAATAAATTAAAAGACAAGTGGAAGGGCATAGGGTGTTAGAAATTTTCTTTATCATGTTGTTTGAAGTGGGAAGACCCACCCTAAATGTGAGCACCACCTTCCAGTGGAAACCCAGACAAAAGGAAGACCAAGCCTTCTTGCCTTTGCTCTTGCGGGCAAGTCCATCTATACTGCACTTACAGTGTAGTCCTGTTGTTCTTTCACTGATAACAGAACCCAGATTCTTTGGGCTCCAACTGGACTGAAGACCAATGACTCTCCAGCCACATTCTAGACCTTTAATAGAAGATTGGGGCTGCTTAGGCAGACAGATTCATGGACTGAGCTGCCACTGTTTTCTCAGTCTCTCCAGCATAAGACATTGTTGGACTACTTAAACTGTATCATGTAAACCAATCTAATAAATCCCATTTTAATATATATATTCATTCTATCTGTTCTGCTCTTCCAGACAGTCCTGATTAAAATGGAATCTAGTAGGAAAAATATGTGTGAAACTAGACTATGGGATGTGTTAATGATATGGAAGGGATTAAAAGAAAGGAAGATTATGGGAGGCATTGTGGGGTGAATGTAATCAAAGCACATTATGTACATGTAAGAAAATATCACAAGTAAGCCCATTATTTTGTATAAATAGTATATATTTTAATAAACACATTGGGGAAGGAAGTAGGAAGAAGATAGGAATGGGAAAGTTTGGTTGGGTTGTAAATAAATAAATAAATAAATAAATAAATAAATAAATAAATAAATAAATAAATAAATCAACACATCTACCTGACAATATTTGAAGTTCTTTTTCAGCCTGCATTTATAGCAATTCTCAATTCATCTTTGGTTTTATCATTTTTCTTTATGAAAAAACAAAGCTTTGTGAAATTGCGATCATGATTAAACTTGAAGAAACAAAAACTCACTTACCAACACAAGAGGAAAAAATATTCTATGATTCAGAATAATTGGAAATGAAGAAAATTTGGGTTAATCCCCATGGAAATCAGCAGAGTAAGGGGTACTGTGCAAACTCCACATGATCACATGATATGCTCTATATATTTACAGAGAGTCTTAAAAGTATCTAAGATGTGAAGATAATGGTTCCCTGGGGTGTTTGGGGGAAAATTCAGGAAAGCTCCCTGGAACTGGATTCAACTGGGCTTGAAAAAAGGTACAAGTTACATATTTCCATTTCTTGGCTTCAAGAGATATGTTGAATTTTAAAAATTGTTTTTGACTCCTTGTTTATACAATTCTCTGAACACCACACTACCCAAAGGCATACATTTGTGGTGGGTTTTATTTGTCACAACAGAAAATATCTTTGATGAAAAGGCTTCTTTACTGTAGGCTATTATCAGTCATAGATTCTGTTCCAAAGATGCTTCTAGGCCACTCTTTAGTGAGTGCATCTCTGGAATTGCTGGCTTCTCCATTGTTCTTTTTTTTTTTTTTTTTAACATTTTGAGATAAATTGACAAAACATCAAGAGTTTGTTTATGAGCTTAATAGAAGCATCTATCTATATGATTAGCAGGAAAAGTAAATTTAATAAACATGTACCTAATAATTTAATTGTGAAAAAAAATGTTGTAATATAAGCTTCTAATTGATGAAGTTCTTCTGGGTTCTGACTCTGTCTGTTGTGAGCCATGAGACCTTTTAATAATGTTATCTCATAGTTGTGGTGAAAATTAAATTAAATAACATGGAGAGATGTATTGAGCACTGTATTCATAGTTAAGCTCATGTTTTATTTGCTCTCAGTTTCTGTATCAACAAAGGGAGGTTAAAACGATGTACACCCTGGGGAAATAGGCATAAGTTGATATAATCCATTCTTACAAGATGACATAGTCTTTATCAGAGAGTTTTTGTCATAATTCAATACTATTGTTGTAAACATGAAAATAGCCATGGACAGTTTGTAAATAAAATGCCTATATTGGTGGGTCTATATTTCACAAAATTTATGCATACTGCAGTTTGAATTTCATATGATTTTGTTACAACATATTTTCTTTTGTTTTACTTTTCAGTGGCTTAAAATACAAAGTCATTCACATTATAGCTTGCCAAGCCATTACACCATTATAGAAAAACTCCAGATCTGTGGACACTAGATTTATCTGTTGTTGATAACGGGTAGTTGCTGTTGAGGTTATCATACTCCTGAAGTATTTGACATGTTCCAGATCCTTTAATAACATCTACACAATGTCACTTAACTTTCTCAGAAACACTACAAGATAGACATTACTTGTTGACAGTTGATTAAATTAAAACTATATCTACTGAGTAAATAATTTCCACATTATGGTTCAAATGAGCCTGTGGCTCAAGTGTTGAATGCTTATTCTCCAACTGGTAGTGTTATTATGAGATATGGTGGAAATTTAAGAGGCGGTTCCCGGTTGGAGGGAGTAGGTCAATAGGGGTGTGTCTTTGAAGGCTATACTTGGTCTCTAGCCCCATCCTCTCTGTCATCTTCCTATTGTTCATAGGGTGAACACACTTCTCATCCACATGCCTCCAGGATGAGGCTCTGATGATGATCAGCTTCATCCTGGGCCCAGAAACTATGGATCAAAGGAACAAACTGAAATCCCTGATACCATGAGCCAAAAGAATGTCCTTCTTTACATAAAGTATTCTCTTAGGTATTTTGGTGAAAACTATGAATGATAACATGCTTCTTATATTCTTGGAAGTTCTCTGCAAAGTAGACAAGTTGGTTGTAGAAATGAACATATACCCAGATAACATACACCATGGAAAGGATAGAGATATTATCAAAACTGAAATGCAAGCCCATATATCCTTTTAGATTGGGGTAAACTCTGTAAAGGAAATAGAAAAATAGGATAGTGAAAGTCACTCACTCATATAAACTCTTTGAAAGGAACACTCAAGGAAACATCTGAAGTGACATCAGAGCAGAGATCTAAGACAAGAATGAATCAGACATGTGAAAGTTATGAACAAGCCCCTGGAGGTACTGCACACTTAGAAAATCAGCAATATGAGTAGGATGCAAAATAGGGAGAGAATGGGAAAAGTGGAGCCTGGGAACTCCACAGTGTGATTTATACGGCCCAGTAACACAAACCAGTGCACTTGATTTTTATTACAAACACAATGGGAAGTCCTTAATGTGCTTTTAGTGGACACTAACTGGTGAATAATTTATACAGGTCAGATTCAGAACTCAAGAGACCAATAAGGAAGCAACTACAGAAGTCTTTTGGGAAATAATGGTGGTTTGAATAAGGTTGGCGACAGAAATGGCAGATGAGTAAATGGCTCTAAAAATAGAACTTGCGCACAGCACTTGAGTTTAAAGAAGTAGGTTTTATTGACAGTGAATTTTGGGTTATGAATAAAAGAAAAGAATGACCTACAGGTTTCTGCTTTATATATTAAAATGGACTGTGGCTTGATTTATTGATGTGTTGAGTATATGGAAATTTGAAGTGGAAAATATTTTATTTTGGAAGTGACATTAAAGATAGAAATTATGTATTCATTTACTTACTGAAATAGCAGATGGCTGTATTATTCTGAAATTAAAAAGTTAGTATTAAAGGTACCAATTTGGAAGTCTTCATTTGACACCTCATAGGTAAAGTCTTGGGACCATAGGATATTCTATAGGAAAAAATATAAATGAAGACCAGGTGAAAAACTTGCATGGTCTCAAGTGTGTCTTTGAGATGGACAATGAGTTCTGAAGACTGGTTTTGATTTTGCGATACAAGGCTGTGGTTCCTCAGAAAACACAGGCAGAGACTGAAGTAGATAGTTCTAGAGACACACATAGCCAGTCAACAGCTTATCTGCATGTGGTAGGCCCACAGCATGATGTTGTTCTCCTTGTTCAACATCCTAAAATATTTCTAAAGGATCATGTTCCTGGATTCATGTGCAGAGTATCAAACAATTGTATATTAAAGTTTGTTGATTAAAATTCTAGAGGTCCTTAAAGTCTACAGTCACCTCTCAGTAAACATCACATCAACAAAGTTTGAACTATCTGAAGCAGTTACTAAGGCAGGCTACTGCTGGTTGTAGTTTGTCCTTTACCTTTGAATCTTGAGATGATTTATGCTCTCAAATTTTTTGCATCTGAAATCTTCACTTGCAATTAACTCTTTATATTAAGAAAGAACAAAATATTTTTATGGCTTTTACAAGTTAATATTTTCATTCCACTTAGACATTTGAAACAGAACCTGTGTTTTTTTTTTTTTTACTCCTTTGCTAAAAAGGAGTGTAAAAAGGAATATAATAAAAGGTAGTTATAATATGCTCTGAAAAATATAAGAAAAATGATAACATCCTTCAAGAATAAAGCATATACTTTATTATAACCATAATTAAAATTGTGTATTTTAGTTTTCTTTTATTAATTAACCTGGCACAACAAAAATATTTCTTGGGCTCATATGAGTTAAATACTACAAGTCAATATTAATAGTTAAGCTCTTAAAACATATTCATAACTTAGAAGATAAGAGTAATCTTATGTGGAAAATAAGGTAATTATAAGACATAGTAATTGAGATTATATTATAAGGTTTTACAAATCTAGTACAATAATGATATAACACAATGCTTCACACTTAAAATGTCATTAAGTAATGTTTGCAATCCAACTAATAAGCAAAATAGATTTTAACTATCAGTGAATAACAATTGTGTTAAAATAAAATACAAATAAAGATACTGAAAATTAAGAATTTTAAAAATTCATAATAATGTATGGTGCAAATGATTTAAATCAATATATATATGTGCTTATATACAGCTATGTTATATATATTATATATATCTATAAAATATAGCCATATATCTACATATCACATCTAAATCATGTATATAGCCATATATATCTACATACCTCATATATATATATAGTCACAGAGATATTTTACATAGCCATATATATACACATATTATATATAGATGTAAAAGATTATGTATGCTCACATTTATGTTCATATTCATAAACATTCCTGCATCTCCAAACCCTAAGTACTAGTTTATTATTTGTTAAGTCATGGGCACTAATCAATAGGAATACTGCAAGAGTTATAATTTATAGCCAATTCTATGTTGTCTGTTTTTCTTTACAGGAGGTTTAAACAGTTTTTTTGTTATCTATGAAAATGGCCCTTTGTAATGACCTTCCTCATTAGTGTTTATGCTTCTGTTTTACCTCCATTTTTTTTGCCTGTTCTCTGTTCCATTATTTTAGCTTCCAAATAAGGTTCACCCTCAACATATTTAACCAGATTTCTTTTTAAGTGTTTTAACACTGAAATTTTTTAGGAGATGGTTTTCTTTTTAGCTTTTCAAAGTAATCTTAAAAACCGTAGAGTCCCTAGGGCCAAATTCCAGTAGTATTAGGATTAGAGTCATTTAATTACTGTACTTTATATGTATTTGCAAGAGAAGTAAACCTGAACCAGCTGAAATTTATTGGTGGTCAGTCAGCATTCATGCATTCCCAGATGTGTACGTAGGCATTTGTTCCTTAGTATCACGTTTACACAATTCTTGGATACCTCTGAGACCCATGAAAGCTGAAGAGCGCATTTACTGAGCAATGGATTTCAAACACAAGCTAACGAATGAGCTACGAAACAGTGCCCATGTGTAATGTGGAGCATCAAGGCAGAGAACAATAAGAGACACTCATAAAGCCATATTAGGATTGTTTTTACCCACATTTAATATATATGAAGCTAGAAGCACATCATGTTTTTATTGAAATGGTAAGTTTTTTGCTATCAAACGTGAATGTACTTTGAGTTTTGCCACATCTTAATTTTTATTTTTAATTTTATAAACTTCACCACTAAAAACTGGCAAATAGATAAAAATAATCACATACCAAAATTAACCAAACCCCCATATCCACACAACACAATAGACTTCTGCATAGTTAGAATAGGTATTCAAATGGAGCTTCACATTAAAATTTCCATTTTCAATATTGAATATATTTTATGCACTTATCCACCGCCCCCCAAAAAAATGACATAGCAGATTTGGAACTAGAAAAAGATTTAGCTTTGTATCCTCTTTCATAACCTGTGTCCATTATCTGAATTCAATCCTTCCTCAGTCTGTTATATGTTTTTTAATTTTTGAAATTAGATTTATGCGTTTGATTTTATGTGTGTGTTTTGCCTGCAGTTATGCATGTGTACCAATTTGTCAAAGGAGGGGATGGGATCTCTTGGAACTGAGTTAAAAATGGTTGAGAACCAATATGTGAGTGTTGGGAGTCTACACGGGTACTCTGCTAGAGCAAGAAGTACTCCTAATCACTGGGCCATCTCCCCAAGCCCACATCTTTTACACTTAGCATGCCTTGTTCCCTTTTCTTCAAGTTATACTCCATCCACATGTACATTTGTTTACATATATACATATATTATTGGCCAGGTTCTGCATATGAGAGAAAACACATGTTTTTCTTTTCTTTTCTTAGATTGTGTGACTTGACTTAATATTATATATTCTATCTACTTTTCTGCTTTTTTAACTTTATTTAAAGTTTTTTATTTATTTATTTATTTAAAGAATTTATTTATATATTTTTATTTATTTAAAGAATTTTTAACTTTATTTTTCTTTATAGCTGAGTAGCATTCTATTTTATACATATGCCAGATTTTCATTATCCCTTCATCTCTTTGATGAACAACTAGGTTAATTCCAATTCATTGCTGCAGTGAATAAATCACTAACACCATGATGGTGCACAATTCTCTACAGTAGAGTATGGAGTTCTCTGGGTGTGTTTCTCAAGAGTAAAATAATTGGGCCGTATGGTAATTTTATTTTTAATACTTTTAGAAATCTCCAAATTGATTTTTACAATGCCTACATTAGTTGGCATCCCTCACATGAGTGAATGTTCTTTACTCTCCCATCCTGTCCATCATTTGTTGTCATATTTGTTGATGAGAGCCATTCTGACTGTAGAGAAGTAGTATCTTGAAGTAGTTTTAATTTGTATTTGCTTAATGGACATTTTAATTTATGTATCACGGTTTATTAATAGTCGGTTGTACTTTCCCTTAAGCTTGCTAGTAAATTAATGTGTTATTCAAAACTTTAAACTATATATACTTTTATATATGCTTCAAGCTTTTTCGTTTTAGAAAAAATTAAGAGAAACTGGAGATTAGCATATGTAGTCTTTGTATCTTTGTATTACTATACACACTATTAATGTGCATATATGCTACACACACACATATATATGTATGTACACACACACACACACACACACACACACACACACACACACACACACACACACCTACAGTACACCCCATAGTTTTACCTGGAGGAATAAAACCCTAGAAAGTATTTGTATCTTGGAATAATGGCAGAGCTCAGCAGAAACACTGAGATTTTTAACATGGAAGAAAACTTAGATACTTGGAAATCAATTGTTTCAAAACTGGGATCAAAGTGAGCCCCCCACTTTCCAGACCTGCTCCTCTCTATCATACTTTGTGGACAGTAATAAACAGCTGCCAAAGAATGTTACTTAGAGACAACTTTCACCAAACTTCTTCCAATGAAAGAAGAAGGTGACAGGATGTGCCACCTGGGATTTTATACCTTGGCATGGGATTGCTTTGAGCTCAGACATCTGAAAACACACAAATACAATAAAGAAGCAGGAGGAAAGACTTCTATAAGAAAGATGTGCTGGCTTCCCGTACCAGGAAAAAACATTTGAAAGAGGGAGAGACTGGCCCTGCCGGATCTGGGAGCTGACCAAGTTACAACAGAGTACTCCCTTCTCATCTGCTTCAGTTACTTCTAACACATTGTTTCTCTTTGTCCACACTAGCACCTCAGCACTAGATATTGCCATGTGTGCTAGTTTTACTTCCGTATGAGGGTTCCTAGGAACAGACCATGTCTCTATGCTTGTCTCTTGAAAAATATTCCATGGGTCAATTCAGTTCTCAGGCCCAGATAGAGACAATAGAAGAGCAGAGGTTGGCTTCTGCCTCCTCGATAGTCTGTGTTGATTTTTTTTTCTGTATTTTATATGATTGCTCCAAAGTGCACAGTAAATTCTATTTAAGTCCTAAATATATGACAGAATTTTATGAAACTTAGTCTATTAGTGTTACACATTTAAAAAAAAAATCTATGGAAGGATATAAAGTGTTGTAAGTAAGCTTTGTGGGATGGTTTCTGCATTCATGGAATAACTCCTGATAAAATTTATCTCCTTATGTAGAATAAGCAACTCCTCTGTTAAAACCTAGCCAACTCCAGACAGCTTCAATTTTCCATATGTCCACAACGTAGATTAGCTAGCATAACTGAGTTTTATGAAGAACCTCGGAAAAGTCATTTGCAAGAACAATCCCAAATTCTATCTCATGAAGACCTTTGTCATCTGGGAAAAATAAAGGCACTGTTAGAAAGTTTGCAGTCATCTTTTTTTCAAAAGCTGTTGCTGACTTTGTTAAAAAAATTGTTCATGCTATTCTAATATAGTCTGATGTCACAGCTTTGTATCTTTGGTCTTTCTAAGAGAGACCCAAGGATACCCATATCTAAGGGAATTTTGCAACATTTCAAAACTGTCAACATTATGGAAACCTATTCTTTAGTTTGTTAGCATTTGAGGACACCTTTCCAGAACCAGAGGTGCATTTTCATTAAAAGTGGGGAAGTAACGAAATACAGCCACTTTTGCAGAAGCACTATGAAGAACTGATGATGAGTCTCCAGCCACTTTCCCCATTGACAATTTTAGTGTGATATTTTCTCTGTGCCTAAACTAAAATTAATTGAGGGGACCATGTACAGAAATAGATGTTTGACGTATTTGAGAAGATGGGTCCCCCAAACCGTGATAGAATCCTTTTCTCCCAACCACACTTTGATCAATGTATGGTGTTAATCTTGTCATAATTTAGTATCCACAAATTTGAAATTACTTGACAAGGCCACCTTGACACATCTCAGAGGTGTTCTGTGGCTGTCACAGCTGTAAGTTCATAGATTTCTCATATGTTATTGTATTAGTTACTTTACTGATACTGCCAAATGCAATTTATGGAAGAAAAGGTTTACCTGGGCTGACATTTCCAGAATAATAATATTCCATCATGGAGAGAAGACATCGTAGCAAGTGGCAGACATGGAAGCAGAAAGCTTGAACACATGCCCTCAACCATAAGGGTGAAACAGAGAGTGCAAATTGAAATTGTGGTCTTCTAGTGGACCGTCTACTGCTGTGAGAAACATCATGCCTGAAGAAGCTTGGGAAGGGAAGATTTCATTTCATCTTACAGCTCAAAGTCCATCATGAAAGGAAGTCAGGGAAGGAACTCAAGGCAGGAATCTTGAGGTAGGAACTGAAGCAGAGGCCATGGAAGAATGCTTACTTATTAGCTTGTTTTCTGTGGCTGGCTTAATTTGCTTTCTAATACAGCCCTGACACCTGCCTGGGGATTGCATTGCCTGCGATGCATTGGGCCCCCTCACATTAATTGTTAATCAGGAAATTGCCCCACAGACTTGCCAACAAGCCAACCTGATGGAGCCATTTTCTTAATTAAGCTTCTTTTTTTTCTCTGCTAATTATAAAATGTGTCAAGTTGACAAATATGTAACCAGCACAACTGACCTCTTGTCAACTTTTCACACGAATAAGTCATTATTAAATTATAATCTTTCCTTCCTTGTTTATTACCAAGATCTCATGTTAATATTAATATCATTATATAAAATATAACATAGTTTTAAAAGTCCCGTGGTATTTTACAAATTCCAACCCTTGGGTCAGGGAGATGGCTCATTGGGCAAAAGTACCTGCTTCCAAGCCTCATGAGCCTGATACAGTCCCTGGTTCTCACAGGGTGGAAGGAGAGAGCTGACTCCGGTAAGTGACCTCTGACCTCCACACTTGTGCCATGGCAGGTCTCTCCACCTGCAAAATAAATACATAAATGTGAAAACTAATTCTAACAGAACACTTTAAATTTTAGACTCTTAAAAATATCTAATATTTCTTTAAAAGTTAAGTCTCTCAAATTGGGCCCCAGTAAAATAAAAATTAAAAAAAAAAAGTTACATACTCTAAGGAAAGAAGCAGGACACAAAATTAATTAGATGGAAGCAAAACAAAGCTCTATCATGGTAAATCCAATTCTGCAGCTCACTATCCTAGATCTGTAGTGCTGTATAGTCCGGGCTCTAACTGGCTCGGGAGTTCCATCTCTCTAGTTCTGCAATCCACCATCCACACAGCTTGTCTCCTGGCATTAGGTCAGCTTCACACCACACCTGCCCCTGTCCTTGGTGGTGGTTCCGTGGTCCTGGTATCTCCAGTATACCCGAGACTCCGCAGACTGTACCTTCACCTGGTCTTTCTTCCAGTATTGGTGCCAGCTTCAGCTTCTCTCTGTGACTCCTTCAAACCTGGGGTTTCCACTGTAACTGACAATGGTGACATCCATTTCTCATTTACCACTAAGCATTCTACAGTCTCTTATTCTCTGAGTTACGACCAGTTGTGAGTCTGTGGTGATATATTGTGTACCCCAATAAAGCTTGCCAAAATTATCAGAGGACAGAGCCAGCTACTAGATTAGACGTAGAGGCCAGACAGTGGTGGAACACACCCTTAATCCTATTACTCGGGAGGCAGAGAACTGTCTGGATCTTTGTGAGTTCAAGGCTACACTGGGATCAGAGCCAGGTAGTGGTGGCACACACCTTTAATCCCAGTACAGGGAAGCACACATGCCTTTAATCCCAGGAAGTGACAACAGGGCAGAGAAAGTTATATAAGGCATGAGGAAACAGGAACTAAAGCAGTTCAGTTGAGATCCTTTCAGGTGAGGACTCAGAGGATTCGTGGAGTTGGTGAGGTAATATAGGAGGTGGCTGTGGCTTGCTCTGCTTCTCTGATCTTTCAGCTTTTACCTCAATATCTGGTACCATTTATTATAATTATTATTATTATTATTATTATTATTATTATTATTATTATTATTAAAAGACCATTTAGGATTCAAACAACATGAGTCACTACATTAATCATCATTTCATGCAAAAATACCAAAGTTATTCTGCTTTCAAGATAGGAATTTTCAATGTCATGCTTGAAAGATGAAAATTACTCTACCTCTTCCTCTGGCTTTCAGATTCTTTCTACCACCACTTACCTGATGATTCCTAAATATCAGAGAAAGTGATAGACCTATCCTTTTCTCCCATTTAGGACTGAGCATTGAACCACTAAGTCACAGGAACTGTCACTTACTCTCAACACTTTTATGGATGGAGGCTACATAGTAACTTCCACCAACTGAAAAAAAAGAAACTTCCTGGCCATGAGCAACAGCATCACTAACATATAAGCATAAACAAATATCAAGAAAGCAATTTGACATTTTATCCATTTAGCAAAATAATAACAGTGGCTTCTACAGTACGACCTATAATCCCAATAGCCCCAAGTTTTTGTCTTGATTACAATAGCAAGTATGTGCACCCCTTGTGGAGTAGGCATTAAATGGTTGGTTATTCCAATAACAACTAGTCACTGTCACACCAATAGACACCTATTGCCTAGCATAATGGTAATAGGACCATTGGTGATAATTCTCCCCACACAGCCTGCACAGTCCTTTCAGGTCAATGCTAGTCAGCAGTGTTGGAAAAACCAACTCATTTCAAGCTTGATTTTTCCATGGTCTCTAATCAAAGTATGCAATGTCTTCAGAAATAGTGTCTTGCAGTCTACTTCTTGTGTGCAATCAACAATAATAATATCCTACAAGGGTTTGGGAGCTTAGCGGCTTCCCTGGGTAACAATTCATAGGGCGGCAACTCATCCATGACATGACAGTGGAGTTTTATTCAATAAACTTGTGGTTTCTAGACATGATTTTTTCTACCCATGCAGGTTTTTATTTTTTATAAATCATTCAGACTCCCTGATGGTTCCTTGGCACCTGGTAGACAGGGAGCCTCAAGAAAATACATAAAGGTATTTCAGAATGCCAGTGTGAAAATAAAGAAAATAGATAGCTCTACACATTGTTCAGATTATTATTAAGATATAATTTGACAGAAGTATACTTATTGAACTATATTTTATTCCTAGGAATCTTACATACTCAGTCATAGTCAGGCCTACCTGGTTTCAACGCTCAAGTTTGTGGCTGTAGTTTAAATAACAAGTCATTTTTGTCAGTGAAATATAAAATAAACACAATCCTATCTAAGTTACAGGAAATCACACAGGGAGGGCAAAAGAATATATTATATAATCCACATGGAGAGTATGAATTACAGAACACATGTAAATAAATCTTTTGAATCTGATGGAAATATTAAAATTTCATTTAGTTTGTAGCCTTGGTTCATACATATTTGAAGCTGTATAACAGGCAATGATTATGTCCATATGGGACAAAAGCTTTTTCTCCACTTTATAATATCCAGTGATTTCTTAAAGGAGACTATGAACATAGTATGTTTGAATTACATGCATACATGCACATAACATTGATTTTTTTCGTTAAACTTCTAGACTTTTTAATGAGACTATGAGTTGAATGTGACAAGTCAGATGATTTCTATTCAGTTAGTTCAATATTAGGACTGAATTTCAGTAGAAATCCTTGCAATGTTCTTCTGTTTGGGGTCAAGAATATGTATGATAAAAGAACTTTTTTTGGTTTCAAACACTTGAACACATATTTTTCAGAAACTGTTAATGAACAACTTTTAATTCACTTTAACATTTAGCAAACAATAAACTTCAGTCAACAGCCATAATTGACACTGTCCTTTAAAAATGTATTTTGGCTTCCTTTTACAAAATGTCCAGATTACAGAGACTCACTGAATAATTCTATTTTCATAAAGTAAGGCTCCCAGAATTGGGGAGTTGGGGGTCACTGAAATGGGTGATTCTGTAATTTTAATAGTAATATAGGCCCTTCTCAGCTTCCTGTTTAGCGGCCATTGCAGTATTTCTAGGTATACCTATTCCCTCATAGAGGATGAATTCTCTGCATCTAGCATTTTTGGTGGAAAATATTATATCCCAATGCAATCAAGTCTCTTTTGGGAATTTCTCCCAGAAACTTTTACTTTCATTCACTGGCCAGAATTATCACATGCCCACCTGTAGCTACAAAGGATGCTAGGAAATGCAAATTTGCATCTGGTTTTATACTGCATCTGTGAAAAGCAGGTGATATTGCAGAAGGAGAAATGGGAGACCAGTATGAGCAGATGTGAAAAAGTGTGACCCTGAACAAGAGTCAGAATAAACGATGTGTTTCCTCCATCCAACATGATGTATTAAAAAAAAAAAAACAACAACAACAAAAAAAAACAAATTGGAATAGTCTTTTATCCATAGATTTACATCTAAATTATTTGTTGCTAGGTTAAATGTTATGGTTTACAATTTTCTTTTATTATTGTAATAAGCGAGTTTAAAACGGTTCGTAATGCCAGATTTGAAATAAAAATATTTTGGCCACCACCGCGATTGGACCACACTGACTTATAACGTAGAATAGTACTTTGGGCAGGTTGTCTCGCAGTGTGAGACATAGCTGGCGGAAGTCCTCTCAAAAATTAGCTTTGCAGACAGCATTCCAATGGCTTCTCAGAAGAAATGAAACCATTCAGTGGTTCCTCTGCACAACCATGATGAGGTGTTCCAAAAGCCCGTGTCACGAAAATAGAGCACCTCGAATTAATCCTCTATAATGAGTTGTGCACGAATGTGTATTTGCATTAAACTTAATTAGCTAACCACAGCCTGTAACTTACATCTGTATGGTATGTGTTTATAGAATAGAGCAGATGACATAATGTAGATTTTGGCCCATAATCATATTCTCTTTCCACAAACATCATCTGAAATGATAAAGACAACATTCACATGAATAGCTCTCAGTAGGTGAAAAATCATTAGAACCCACATTTGCCAATGCAATTTTAATCCCATTTTGTTGTTCAAATATTTTGAGAGGGAGATATACGGCTCTATTATAAGGCTCAGTATTTCATTTTAACAGGAAAATGACTCTCAAATATCAAGGGCAAAAGACCAAAAGCCACTCTAGTTGGTAGGACCAGGCATGTGTGAGAGTTGGAGAGGAGGCTGCAGGTAAAGCTTCCTGAAAGGACCACCATGGACCACCCCACAGCTTCAGCCACCTTGTGTTCACTTGCTAACACATTGAAACCAGGGAGTTTTAGTAAAAGGTATGTTACCTTTTAATGTGTCTTCCAAAGAGTCATCAAAAGGCACAGAGTTCCTTCTGTGCGCCCTTGCATATGACAACATGGAAATGAAAAGCCCTGTTACATCCCCAACATGGCAGAACTTCACTCTGTCTGCTTTTAATTGAGTGGTGGACATATTGTCACTGGTCAATGATCTTTTCACTATGTCCTTCTAGGACTCCACAACTGCCATTAACTCCATTTCTGGTTACTTTCCCAGAAACAAGCCTTCTTACTCCCTGAGAAGGTTTAAAATACTCACTGTATGTTTTCGACAATATAAAATACTCCCTCATACTATACTTCTATGGATAGATTATGTGAACAGAAATTTTAAGTTATTTAAATTGTAAGAAATAATTGTGAACTTTAGCAATTCCATGTCTGTCAAAAAGATACTGAAATCTCACCCCGAACCACAAAGTTTGGGAGGAAGTGGAATACTGTAAGCATTTTGCTTATGTGACCTATTGGCATGAGTTTGTGCTTTTACTAAGAAAAAGATGTTATGTTAAACTGTCTTACAGATTTGTTGGGAGTTCTGTTCAGAACATGGTAAGAACTCAAGTCAGTCATTTCATTGTCAAATAACCTGGAAGATGATCTGGGTGGCATACAGAATCAGTTTATATTGAAGAGGCATGAGACCTCTGGAAAATGTGAAAAGATTAGGATAAGAAACAGTGCACAATTATCTAACTGCAAAGTGTCTCGTCATGAGAGGGTTCTGGAGTCGGAGCAGGAAGGATCCCAGGGCTGTGCCTCCGAGGACCGTCTTTCACCATCCACCCCATCATTGCCTGATGCAGTTCGAATGGCTTGCCCTGTGGTATGTGCAGTTAGGTTTGCATTTGTGATCAGAATATTTTCTCTTAATTCTCTGCTCAGTGCTCTTCCCCCACACCAGCTTGACAATTCAATGCCTCTGTGTGGCTTGTGCTTTAGTTTCATGAAGCTACAGTAGATTTCGGGTATGGAACCAGAAACAGACAACCTCTCAGAACTACCTATGAAAAAACGCTACTTTGACTAATAATGAGTTCTTCAATTCTGGTGGTCCACATAATCTTATGTTGATTTTTTTAAAAAAGATACAAAACAAAGTTGTTTTGGCTGGGCGGTGGTGGCGCACGCCTTTAATTCCAGCACTCGGGAGGCAGAGCCAGGAGGATCTCTGCGAGTTCGAGGCCAGCCTGGGCTACCAAGTGAGTCCCAGGAAAGGCGCAAAGCTACACAGAGAAACCCTGTCTCGAAAAACCAAAAAAAAAAAAAAAAAAAAAAAAAAAAAAAAAACCAACTTAAAAGCCGGGCGGTGGTGGCACACGCCTTTAATCCCAGCACTTGAGAGGCAGAGACAGGCGGATCTCTGTGAGTTCGAGGCCAGCCTGGGCTACCAAGTGAGTCCCAGGAAAGGCGGAAAGCTACACAGAGAAACCCTGTCTCGAAAAATTAAAAAAAAAAAAAAAAGTTGTTTTGACAATATGTTCAACATATAAGTTCTCACAAGGATCTTCTCAGTACTTCCAATTTCAGAGCAGCTGAGACATTTTTTTCTTTAATCAGGTCAGGGATGTTTCTGTGTTCTGTTTTGAAACAAGGTTTCTTCTTTATAGCTCCAGATTGGCCTTTAATTCACAGATCTTCCTTCCCCTGCCTCCTGATTGCTGGATTGTAGGCACGTACCATGACACTCAGCTCCATTTGGTAAGAAGTATCTTGGAATACTCAGTCTACTATCTCTAGGAAAGCAAGGTGATAAACAAAATTGTGCTTGACCAGTTAGTAAATGGAAACTTCTTGCTTTTGTATTTGGTGAATACAGATGAATATTCCAAATCTAAAAATCTGATGACTGAAATGATAAAAAATCCAAACCTTTTTGAGAGCCAGAAGTCTCAAGTGGAAAGTTTCAGACATGATCTCATGTGCCAGCTTGTAGGCACACAAGAAATATTGTGTAACATAAATCTACTGTATGAGATTTTAAAAAAAACACATAGACACACTCAAGTATGAATACATGTAGAATGTATCTTGGAAGTATAAGTGAATTTGGGGGTTGAATTTGAGCAATACCATTTAGATATCTCATTGTGAATGCATATGTATGTAGCAGGAATCTTAACAGTTATTATTAATAAAATCAAACCTGAGGCCAGTTATTGGGGTGAATACTGGAAGATCAGAGAGACAGAACAAGCCACAGCTAACCTCACCTGGCCAGCTTCTCAGCTGATCTTGTTTCTTCAGACTGGAAGCTTCTGTGTCTTCATATCCGAATGGCTCTCAGCTGAACTGTGCTGCTCAAAACCTAAAAGCTTAACCATCCAAATGCTTCTAGTTTCTGGTCTTCATGCCTTATATATCTTTCCTTTCTACCATCACTCCCTGGGATTAAAGGCTCCCTTTCTGTGATTAAAGGCGTGAGTCACCATGCTTGGCTGTATCCTTAAACAGAGGGATTTCTATCTCTGGAATGCTAGGATTAAAGGTGTGAGTGCCACCATTTTATAGCCTTTGTATCTAGTGGCTGTTCTGTCTCTGACCCCAGATAAGTTTATTAGAGTGCACAATATTTTGGGGAACACAATACCACCACATATGTAAATATTCCAAAGTCTTAAAAACTCAAAGTACACACTTCTAGTCTGAAGCATTAATAAGAGATGCTCAGCCCACATAACTAGTCTAGTATTTATCACCAAATTACTCACTATGCCTAGATTCAAATGTTAGTCTTCAAGACACATTCAGACACATACATAAGACATTGAAAATGTTTCTCTTCTATATTAATACCCTATATTAAAGGACCTATTTTCTTAATAGACCATGTGTTATTTAACTAGCCTTTACTGGATTTTCTGAAGGTGACTTTTAATATTACAGTGTTGTGGGTAAATAGTGGCTAAGAAATATATCGTAATTTTACTCTAATTAATATATCAAGTATAACAATCTTTTTCTCCCAAGTACTTTTAGATACAAGTGAAACCTCTGAGTTGTAATAGTTACTTTTTAATAGCTGTGACAAAATGACCTTGCAGAAACAATTTAAAAGATGGGTAATTTTAATCCTTACTCATGTCTTCCGAGACTTCCAGCTCTCCTTTTTGGCTCCACTGGTTCTGGGTCCATGCAAGGCAGGTTTAGGGTATGTGAGGAAGGACGCTGTTGCTTTCACGGAAGACAGAGAGCACAGACAGTAGCACTGAGGACCTGATACAAGCTCCACAGGCTTGTCCCCATGGTGCATCTCCTCCACTTAGACCCTGTGTTCTACAGATTCCACAGCCTCCCCAAACAGCACTCCAGCTTGGAAGCAAATGTTCGACACAAATGGCAGGTGTTTCATATTTAAATCATAATGTGGATTAAGTTTCCAATTTCCTTCTATGCTAATATGCTAATATATAAATATACAGTGAAATACCAAGGAACCCAGCTCTTCAAGAACTTTCCAAAGTTTAGATTAAGAGTGAATAAAAAACCACATCTTGCTCTTGCACTTTTTCTAATCTCCAAAAGTACTCGTCGTAAGAGTGGTCATTACAATTAAAATGCTATACTACAAAGCAGACTCCTTTAGCAGTCTATCCCTGTAATTGCATCTTTATTAGGACGTGTATTTACAGGCACAGCTGCCAACAGGATCATTTAGGTTAGATTCAGGGGAAATGATCATATGAAAATATATACACACATTAAAACTTTTTACCACCTAAAGGGCAGTTTTGGTTATTTTGAATGCAGCTTTGGTGGGTTTTATTTTTTATTATAGCAATTATAAATTCTTTTACTAACACTTCCATTGAGGATCCCAATACTATTTTCACTTTGAAATGAAGTCCGGAATGGAGACAGATTTCTGAATCTTACTCCCAGGTCGACTGTGAACTAACCATTTACTGTTAGTCTCTATTACTTATATTGAAGTTGAGGAAAGGAGAAACAGAGTTAAGAACTTTGCAATAGAGCTACAATGTGGGTAAATTTGATAAACCAAGAGCCAAACAAAGCCTGAGATATGTCTTACTTAGCCATCCCTTGGCCACGATCTTGGAGAATCACAGTTAGCACATAACCCAAATGATGCCAAGTAATCTCCTTCACTGATAGAATGCCTACAGCTGAGTGTAAAGGTTGTATTGAAATTAAACCTCTAACCTCAGGTATACTCGCTCATTGTAACTTGCTTAGTGAGGGTTAGTATTAACCAGCAATTTGACGAGATCTATAACTACCAAATAAACACGCTTCTATGAATACCTGTAAGGGGTAGCCTAGACTGAAGGTTTTCCTTCTGAAAAACAACCTCTTAAAGAAGTGTTCTGCCAAGGTCAGCATGGAAGGCCAACATAGGCTATTAGAGGGGTTGTACAAGAGAGCTAAGCTTTATCCCAGGCCAGCAAGTCTTGACTATACTAGCCACGTGGCTTTGAATTTAGAAGCATAAAAGATGCAGAATTAATAGATTCATGGATCTAGAGAGCTGTATGGGTCAGGAAACATGTGGCAAAGTCTGAGTTCCTGAAAAGAGACTCCCTTGGAGGCTCCTATGTGAAGCTGTGGAGATAAAGCACATGGAGATCCCAGGATGTTAGAGATACAAGGACCATGGGACATTCACTGAAGAATGCTGCAAGCATTGAATATAACTGGCTTAGGAGAGAATCTATGTGAGCTAAAGGCAGCAGAGTAGGAAAAGTGGGGAGTCCTAAGTGTTTGGAGCCCAGATGACTCCATCACAAGTCTCAGATGCCTGAGACAAAGCACGGGACTCTTCTTTGCTGGGTTTTGGTTTTGCTTTGGTCACATCTTTGCTTCCTATGTGCGCATACATCTCTTTTGGAATAGGCATATTTATTCTATGCCATTATAAACTTCATTTATGCAATTTGATTTTTATTGTAGAGGGGCTCACTGTTAAGAGATTGCCTGAATCTTAGAAGAGAGTCTGCAGTTTGTACTTGTAAACAATGATGAACCTGTTAAAGACTATGGGAACTTTTGAAACTGAATCAAATATTTTGTGCAGTATAAGACAACCAACCCTAAGCCTTTGGGGACAATTGGCAGGAGGTTATAATTTAAAAATGGTATATAACTGGAAATATGTCTCAGTGGTGAAGAATATTTATTACCTTTTGCAGAAGACTCATCTGGTAGTTCACAAACAACTGTAATTCCACTTCCCTGGGACTTAATGCCTTCTTCTGACCTAAATGGCCACTAGGTACACATGAAGTCAAAACATTCATACATGTGTGATGGCTATTTTTGGTTGTCAACTTTACTACATCTGAAATTAACTAAAATAAACAAAAAAAGTAGAGGGCAAACTGGTGAGGGGAATTTTTGCTTAATTTGAAGTAGGAAGATCCACTTCTAGTTCAGATCTTGAGGTAGGAAGACACATGACTTTAATCTGGGTCACACCTTCTGCTGGAAGTCTATATATAAAGACTTGGAAGAAGAAAGCTTTTTTCTTTGCCAGCTTGTTCTTTCCTTGATAGCAAGTCCATTCTTTCACTGACATTAGAGCCTACTTCTTTGGAATTCCAGAATCTACTGAGGACGAACTGAGATATCCAGCTTCATGGACTGAAAAACATCTGGATTGTTGGACTTTTGGTTTACAGCCAGCCATTGTTGAATTAGCTAGACCACAGCCTGTAAGTCATTCTAATAAATTATCTACATATATATAGATATAGATTGATATAGATAGATATACATGATATATTAGAGATTCAGTCTATAAGTTCTACTGCTCTATAGAAACTTGACTAATAATACAACAAGTAAATTTTTTAAATTTAAAAAATTAAGCTTTAAAAATTAAAAATATAGTTTGGGTATCAAGTTGTAATATTTAATTATTTAATGATTATTAAGTTGACAGTATCTAGACATCTCAAGAGAAAAGCCTCTGAGAGATTAATTTGATTGGATAGCATCTGCAGAAGACGATAAGAGATTAAATTTATTAGGTTGATTGAAATGGGAAGACCTACTCAAACTGGGTGGTGCCATTTCCTAGGCTTTTGTTCTAGACTGAATACAAGGGAGAAATCTGTTTGAGTATCTATTGCTGGTTTCTGCTTCTTGACTGTGGATGCAATATGACAAACTGCCTTGTGTTGCTGGCAGTGTGCTTCCCAACCATGATAGATTGGACCCTCAAACTCTAAGCCAAAATAAAAGCTTCCTGTAGTGTTTCACCTTTATCATCCAGGGAGGAAGGGAATGGCCATGATGGACAGGCCCCTTAGGAAGCAAAGTGGGTGGAGACATTACAGATGTTGGGAATTTAGAGATAATTGATGTTGGATGTGTTTAAGTATGATGTTTCAGGGTAGTACCCTAGCAAAAAGGAGTGAAGTTCATTTGTTCTGCATTTAAAAATAATAATAGTCTAGCATTTTCCAGCAAAGAAAAAGAATGCATCTATAGAGAAAATGAAAGGCAATGGGACAAACTGCACAAAGATCATTCTCCACAGGCACATGTTGGCAAGCCAGCTGTTTGTAATAAGGCCGGGCTTTCAATTGATTCAGTATTTTATTCAACTGGCTCTCCTTTTGAAAATACTTACATCAAATACTGCGAAAATGAATCCAGATGTAGTTGCTTCTTCAACGTTGTTGGGAATGTATGAGCAAATGGAAGATAGATCATCTGATTATAAAAATAACTCGGAGTTCTTTTCATGTTTGGAAATATCTGAAACAGTGTCACATCAAAAGTCTAGATGTAAAGCAAAAGACAATTCTGTCCTCTACAGTAGTGGGCACATCCACTGGCAAAGTCACTGCTTGCTGGAGATGTGTGGATTAGTGTATGATCATTTAACTTGATAGACCACGGGGAATGTGTATCATTGTCATGAGTGGCTAACTCTCATGAGAATGCTGCAAAAGGTCTTTGATACTGAGGGAAAAAGATTATGAGACTTTACAGTAATTGAAGAGAGCATTTATTTAATTATAGCTATTTTCACTATAATTTTAGAGGAAATACTACACAATTACATAAACACTGAATATAATGTCTTAATTTGCATAGCATGTGGTTAAACCTATGTTCTAAAATAAACCAGAATCATAATTATATATACTTTTGAAGTTAAGGCCTCATATTTTCACTAAACGTAACCATCTATCATTTTATTTGTAAATATTTTAGTATAATACTTTTTAGACATTAATATGTAGTGCACTTGAGAGAATAATTATTTATATTTCCCTATCTTTTTGAAAATACCTACACAATTTAATGTGGGTAATAACTTGGAAGAACACTATTGGCAACCCTTTTTAAATCTTTATTATTAAATTGGTTTTGAAGTTCAATGTGAAAGTGCTGCTTACTGTTGGAAATCTATGGGGCTCTACTCCAAGAATCTGTCATTCTCTTTGAACTGCTATGGATAGAACTTTGCTGTTTAACCACTGCATGCACACTGACATGGTTGGTTGGTTCAGCACACATTACTAATATATTTCATACATCATCCTCTAGCATTCACACTTTCATGACTGCACGATCACAGAACTGAACTATTTTTTTGAAACTTCTATGCCATACAGTGGCTCTTCACAAATATGAGGGACATTTTTCACCAAAAAATAGGAGTTCCTGGGGATAGCTGCCTTTTGTTTTAAATTTTGTGTCCTTCGGGGTATAGTATGCTAGTGGATACACATAGAGATTAGGGTATATTATGATCAACTGAGGAGATTTCCCTCATCTCAAACATTAGTATGTTTTATGCAAATGGTCCTTTCACATTCCTGTAGCTATGCAAAATGTTCACTGATTATTGTAACCAAGGTACCCAGCAGAGCAGCTGCTCTCCCTCCATGTGTTTCTGTGTCTTCTCCACCTCTTTCTGTCTTCTCCTTTTCTACTCTTCCCCAACTCTAATGAACTGCTCCACTCTATTTGCCAGGGAAACTGACTTCTGAGTCTTCACAGATGATTGAAAGCAAGCAATGTTTGTCTTCTGTGCCCACCTTATTTGTACATTTCCTTTTGTAAAACCCTGGCTCTTTGATAAATAAACCTTCATTGTTCAGGTTGTATGGCCAAAGAAATCACAAGTGAACTGGTAAGAACTCAGCACTCAGAGAATTTACAAGCTCTAAGCAGAGATGGGACGTTCACACCACCAAGTAGGCTAAAGAAAAAAATATATATATAGAAATTCATGTCAAAGAAAATAAGCCCATTCAGCAAAGGGCAAACCTGCAAAACTGTTAAGCACTAGATAGGAAACAAAGAGGCTTAAGTCTCTTTCAGTGTTCTGCTGGGTGTTCACTCTAAGCAAAGGCTACCTTGATTCCTTCATCAGGAAACTGGAAACAGTGAAGAACTTCTGTTAAACATCTACCCCTTCTCCTCACCTCTGTGTTCTTGACTATGAAACCCCGCTTGATTGCTGGTTATTAGAGATGACCTTCCCACATCTTGATCCGAGACAAACTCCTCCATTTATCTTGTGGAAGCCTAGGATACTTGTAGTAATTTTTATAAGTAAAACTTGGTTGCTCCTAACATCTTATCTTCTGAGGTTGATTCTTTGAGGGCAAGCCATCACTGTATAGACCTTATTTGCATCCCTAAAGTCATGAGACTCCAGAGAGTATGCCAGCAGTTCTTAGTAATATCAGCCAAAGCCAAATTCTTTTGAAATTTGAAAACATTTTAAAGTTGACAGTTAAATAATACAAACAGTTGTTACCGATCTATTTATCTCCTGTTTTCCTGTGTACTAAGAATAGGTAACACTTCTGTAGCATTTACTGTACATTAGCACCACCTGCAAGAATTTTACATGGAATCTCTACTTTTATCACACTATTCAGGAGGAAGAACAGAAAGACTTGTCCCAGCAAACACAACTATTAGATAATAAAGCCAGGGATCCAGTCCTGGCAATGTATCCTTGGAGTTTGCAGCCTTAGACCTGGAGTCTACAGTATTAACCAGCCTTACACACATTGCTCAAGCAAATCAGAAATATCTTCACTGGGGGTCTCCAAATCCTTCATTTCTTTGATTTAGTTATTTGATGTTACTTTTTTTACAGTGCCATTAATAGCTTTTTCTGTCATTAGAGATGAAGATGTCAATAAAGCTGAAAACATAAGTTAGCTATGAAATTTATACACCAATGCACATGTTCTCTACCCCAGATACCTTCTCTTTTTTCCTCTTCCTTCCTGACTCATTCGTCTCCCACAGAGTAAGAAAGGGCACTGCGGCCAGGCAGTGGTAGCACACACCTTTAATCTCAGCACTTAATCCCAGCACTCAGGAGGCAGAAGCAGGCGGATCTCTGTGAGTTTGAGGCCAGCCTGGTCTACAAAGCGAGATCCAGGAGAGGCACAAAGCTACACAGAGAAACCCTGTCTCGAAAAAAAAAAAAATTGTGTCCACATTGGCAGCCTAACCAGCAGAGAGATGTATGGAAGATTAGAGCTAGGTAATTATGCTTTTCTGTGACTCCTTGAAATTATGTTGGTTAAACAACGCAACTATATCCTAAATCCAAACTGTTATTACTGATGAATTAAATATCATGGCTTAGCATTGTTAGGGGGTCTCTCATGTGATGCTAAAGAGGATTATGCAGCTGTCCCATGTTATTTTTGGAATTTCACAGACCCATGAAAAAGATTGGCAGAAACCCATGATGAAACCCATTCACAGAGAAGCATTGCATTTCCTAGATCCTATATTGGCCACATAGGAAAGATGTTTTCAACCTACACAAAGACGTTTGTAAGAAATATAATCAGCAAAAATGAATCAGAAAATCTGTGCTTCAATTCTGACTGTGCTCATCATCTGGACATGGGGAAGTTAATTATCACTTTAGGCCCCAGGATCTCTCAGCACGATTAGCTCGAGTGACTCATGGATGACATCCTACAGTGAGGCACAGCCCAATAGCCATAGCCGTGTGGGCATCCTGCCCTACATTCTGACAAGCTTTGTTTATTGTTTTATAAAATAAACAAGAATTTTAAGAAGCAGAGGTCTCTTAAAGGACACTCAGAACAGCCAAAAAATAATGTGTCATATGTTAGATGTCAAAACAATGAGTCACTGCACTTGAAAGAGAAAATGGATGAATTACTTTTTGTGCTTCATATTAACAAAGCAACTAGTTAGTGGACTCTTTTGCTTTTCAACTTGTTGAAAAATGTACAGGCTTTCGTAGAATATGGGAGCATGCCTAGTGTGTTATCTAGACTGGAATAACTGTACCTTTCAAGTAAATAGGATGTATGCTCTAATTGCTTCTTACTTTGCAGTGAAAGCAGTAATGGATAAACAAAAGCAACCAAGCAATGTCCTCGTCACTTCTGTTCCTTTTACAGGAACCATTGCCAACATTCGAAAGGAGATTATAAAGTTAAATTTTACTGAATAAATTGGTCAATACTGCCTCTGGCTATTACAGAAAAGAATCTCATCTTTTTTATTTAATTCTTTTGGTCTTTGCTAGAAATGTGTACAGCCCCCAGACTTGAGTTTGTAAAGAATGTTTGCAAGAAAAATCTTTGTAAAGGTTATTGATACTTTGTGAATGCTGTCTATATCAAAAATATCCTTGTTGTATACATAAGAAAATGGTCTACTAGCTTGGTGTGCATATTGATAGGCATTGCTATAAATTTTTATATTCAGTTGTAACAAAATGCTTTCTATGTGAGATTAAAATGCATTCAGAAGGGGACTGCTAAAGTGATTGCTCACTGAATGGTTAAGAGCCCTGGCTGCTTTTCAAACAGACCTGGAATTGGGTCCCATCATGTACATGATTGCTCACAACTGTCTGAAACTCCAGTTCCAGGGCACCTGATACTCTCTTCTGTTTTTTTTAGGCACTGCTTGCATATGGTACACAGACATATGTGCAGGCAAACACCAATATGCTCAAAACAAAAATAAATATATTTTAAAATTCATTCTGATATAAGAAGTTTAGTTTTATCAGAATATCCAATTCTTAATATAATATGGAAAATCTTTGAAGTCAATTTTCCTCTCATTGAGACCGAGGCATGCATAGTGATTTGCTTCCAACACATACAATAAGGCAAAAATAACCAACATACTAAGATACCTTGGCCAATAAATGAGCTATTTGCTTAGAGGAGTATGGCCAACTGTTCCTCTCAATAGGCTACTACAATATCAAAATTTCCAGTCCCCACTCAGTGTTTTTCCTCAAATACATTAGCATTTCTTTGATTATGTAGCTGGGCAAGAAGGTCAGTGGTTGCAATCTCAGGAAAAAGTCTTCTCAAGGTTCTGTGTGTCTCTTTCTTTCCTAGAGAAGGAACATAAACAGCCCTAATACCTGACATCTGGATATTTGCTGTATAGTCTGTTCAATTCCTTTTCATGGTAGGTCACCACAGCTGCTGTGCTCCATGATGACAACGGTCATATTAAGCCCAGAGGAAAGTTCTACACTGCATTTACCTCAAATATTTACCGTTGTCTAGCTTGGCTTGCACTGGCTTATGAAACCAGATACAAATCCTTGCTTGTGGAACATACATGTATTTTTTAAATTACAAAGAAAACTAGTAAGTAAAATACTGTATATGTAAAATACAAACAGACTAATGATATGTGCATATGTAAGAGTATTAAATGATGATAAGTATTATGAAAAAAATCATGTGAAATTGTTCTAATAGAAATTGGGAATATAATGAATATGAGAGGCTTGGGAGGAGAAGGGAAGAGTGGGAACTGGTTAGTTAATAGATAAAAAGCTACAGCTAGAATGGAAAAAACTTCTTGTGTTTTGTTGCATGGTAGAGTGACAGCAGATATAATAACTTAATATGAATTTCAAAAAACCCAAAAAGAAAATATTTTCAGTATTTGCACCACAAAGAAATGCTTTATGTTTGAATTGATTGGTATTGATCATTTATATACTTCACAGAAGAATTATTACTAACATTTGGAGTGTTGGCTGCATGGTTAATGATGAGCCAAAAAGTTAGCATAGTTCACTCCAACCCCAAAACTCTATTATGGATGAGAAAACAGAAAAAGACTAATTCTCCCACAAATCACACATTGAGGCAATGGCAGCCATGACACTAAGACAGTCTGGGTTCAGAACCATTAACTTAACTCTAACTAATTTTTGTCTTGTTCTGAGAATGTGTGTGCTCTTGAAATATCTAAGTTTTTTGTTATATTGTACAGTAGGGTGACTATAATTAAGAATGGAGATTAAACCAAAATGAGCATCTGGGGAAAAATCCTAGTTCTTCCCAGAATGCCTTTACCACCATCTTATGTTCCATGATTCCTGAGGAAAAACATTGCATGGAGAGTAATTTCCATAGAAGAGATTCTAACAGCAATGCTTTAGAAATGATTGTGTTATCCCCTCGCATTCAGTGAACACAACAAGATGAATTTTCATTAGTGTCTGCCTAGAACAGCTTGTCTGCTCTCCTAATTAGGCCCCAAAATAGTTGGAAGAAAATAATAGGAGTTTTATTCATCTCATAAAAATGTAATAGTCTTCCATCTGCCCTGAGAGAGAAAGGTCATTATTCAGGTGTTACTCTCACTGTGCTTCCTGCACATGTCTTCATGCTGCTGTGATATCTGGGTTTACTGCCAGACTTCATACATTTTACTTATTTCATTATCATCTTAAGTGTGCTTGATAAATTTAACATTCAAATAAGATGTCGATACTTGAAGTCAGGCACTGAACATTGCAAGGTTTAATGGACCTGGATTAAAATAATACACTCTCCTTTGCCCCTCACTGTGAGAACAGGATGCCATATCAATCAGGCATTTCGGTAGCAAGACTTAGATGTCTGCTGTTCTTACACCAGAAATATCAGAAATTGTTTCTGGCCAGACTGTCGATTATTGCAAATAAAGTGAGTCTTAATTTCTCCTAAAAAATATGGTTACCTTGTTTTAACACATGTATCTTTAGAGATGGCAATGCCATACTTACCTGTAGAAGAAAAATAAAAGAGTCTTTCATATAGATTATTGGATTTGTGAGGCTAAGCAAATCCACTTTGGAATAATAAAATCCTCATTGGGTTATTAAAGACTGAACTGTGTCATACTTGTTTTTTCACTCTTACCTCATGTGCTTTGTGTTCCACTGAAATTTTCAGAACTTCATAAACTTCTTACCTTGTAATAGCCAAAGTATTAAGCTATAAAACTTTTACCTCTCTCCAAAATGAATTCATGCAAAATGGTTCAAGCATGTCAAGGTTAAAATTAACTTAAAATCCTATGACTTGGCTCCTTCTGTAAGTAGGACATAATCGTAATTCAAACTCTCAGTTCCAAGCTAACCACTGGAAAGCATGACTCCTTTTACATTGACTGAACACTCAGTTCTCCAGCAGCCAGCAAATCTATTTTTTATTCCCTCCTGCGTAGTCCACTGTTAGGAAAGACGGACATTGCTGGCAGAAAGACCTGAGATCAAGGTCCTTTATTCTGAGATATTGTAAAGGGAGATTTGTTATTATTTTTTAACTTACTTTTTTTAAATTCTGGTTTTTATTATAATTTAAAAGAATGTTTAAATTTAAATGTATTTTGATCATATTCTTCCTCTCCAACAAATTCATCTAGATCTTCTCCTCTTCCTCCTTACCTACCCAACTTTAAGTTCTTTCTCAGAAAAATAGACCCAAAATGAATATAACAACAAAATGCCCAAAACCTAAATATCACCAAAAAGAACAAAATACCAACTGTCACCAAATAAAAGCATGCACATGCGTGCACGCATGCACGCACACACACACACACACACACACACACACACACACACACAAGATAAATAAATAAGTAAATTAATAAATAAATAAATAGGAAGGAAGAGAGAAAGGAAAGAAAGAAAGAGAGAAAGAGGAAGGAAGGAAGGAAGGAAGGAAGGAAGGAAGGAAGGAAGGAAGGAAGGAAGGAAGGAAGGAAGGAAGGAAGGAAGGAAAAGGAAGAAACAGCCCAGAGTCCATTATTTGTTGATCAGCTGCTCCTGAACATGAGATCTACTCTGGAGTGGTTGATATAACCAGTGTTGTCCCAGTGGAGAAAACTGATTTTCCCTCTCAGGGCAGGTATAAATGACAGTTCTGTTGTTAACCTTTACGTTAGTGGCTAAGTTTACATTCATTCATTCCTTTTTTTGAATATGTACATATATGTATTCACACATATAACAAAATAAATTCTACCATATCAAAGTTGGATAACATAGATCAACAGAAGGAAAGAGCCCAATAGAGGGCACAAGAGTCAGAGACACTCATTCTCAGAATCAAGAATCCATAGAAACAATAAAATGGAAGGCATACTATAAGGACAGAGGACCTGGTACAGACCTGTGTAGGCCCTGGGCTTACTGCTTCAGTCTCTGTGAGTCCCTGTTGCCTTAGGGCCTTGTTTTCTTGGTGGTCTTCACTCCACTGGTGCTTACATTCTTAATGTTCCCTCTTTCATGGGGTTTCCTGAGTGCTGAGGGGAGGGATTTGATGGAGACATCACATTTAGTGATGTGTTCCAAGGTCTCTCACTCTGCATAATGTCTGGCCGTGGGACTCTGTTCCCATCTGCTGTAGGTGGAAGCTGCTCTGATGATGGCTGAGCAAAGCACTGATCTATGAGTAGAACAGAGTACCATTAGCAGTCATTCTGTCACTACATTTCTTTTTTTTTTTTTCTGAGACAGTGTTTTCTGTGTAGCTTTGCGCCTCTCCTGGAACTCACTTGGTAGCCCAGGCTGGCCTCGAACTCACAGAAATCCACCTGGCTCTGCCTCCCGAGTGCTGGGATTAAAGGCGTGTGCCACCACCGCCCGGCTTTTTTTTTTTTTTTAATTTTATTTATTTTAGTTTACAATACCATTCAGTTCTACATATCAGCCACGGGTTCCCCTATTCTCCCCCCTCCCACATCCTTCCCTTGCCCCCAGCCCACCCCCATTCCCACCTCCTCCAGGGCAAAGCCTCCCCCGAGGACTGCGATCAACCTGGTAGACTCAGTCCAGGCAGGTCCAGTCTCCTCCTCCCAGACTGAGCCAAGTGTCCCTGCATAAGCTCCAGGTTTCAAACAGCCAACTCATGCAATGAGCACAGGACTTGGTCCCACTGCCTAGTTGCCTCCCAAACTTATCAAGCCAATCAATTGTCACATCTATTCAGAGGGCCTGATCCAGCTGGGGGCCCCTCAGCCTTTGGTTCATAGTTCATGTGTTTCCATTCATTTGGCTACTTTTTTTTTCAATAATTGAGTAAAACCGAAATTTATTATAAGCCACAGTCGTCCTAGGGACCTCCCTACATTTCTTTAGACCAGTGTTATTTGGTTTGCCCTAGGTCTTTGGGCTATCTAGTCTCAGGTTCTTGATCACCCTAGCAGTGATGGGCATGGGTTGATCTTGTGGAGTGGGCCTTAACCCAAATCAGTTTTGGGTCAGTTTGTGACAACCATTGTGCCAAGTCTTGTGCCACCATTGCATTAGCATATCTTGCAGATAGTACACCATTGCACTAGCATGTCTTGCAAGTAGCACAAATAAAGGGCTTGTGATTGGCTTGATATTTACATTTCTCTTTTGATAGCTGGCAGAGCACCTTCTTGTAACAAAGACACTGGAACATAGGGTTTGTGTAGGCACCAGCTCTACACCTCCACGTTCAGTGAGTTGTGTAGGTGATTTTCTACAGCAATGGTACCTTCCTGTCATCTTGTAGAAAGCAACCTGTAATTGTAGTAACAGCCTGGGTTAGGGATTCCCATGGGGCCTCTTTGGCCAACAACTCAATTAGATACAACCCAAACCCAGTACTGGAAGTTTCCTTTGATGACTAGAGATGGCTAGTTGGGTCTCTGTCTTCTCCATTATTTGACAGTTTTATTTAGATTGTCTTTATATATATATATGTGTGTGTGTGTGTGTGTGTGTGTGTGTGTGTGTGTGTGTGTGTGTGTGTGTGTGTTTTAAGTGGTTTCTACACTATTAATTTTTCATACTACCCCTCAAATGCCCCTTAATTTTGGTTGTCTCTCTGCATATTCCCTTCCAATATCCCTTTCTCCTTCCCATCCCTGCTTGATCCTCCCATTCCAGACCGCCACATCCATATATATCTATTCTAGTTCCCTTTCCTGATGAGAACTATCTATCCAGTCTGTCCCTTACTCTATACCTACCCTCTGTGGTTCTATGGATTAGAAGTTAGTTATAATTGACTTAATAGCTAATATTCATATATAAGTGAATATATACCATATTTGTCTTTCTGGGTTAGGGATACCTCACTTAGGATGATTTTTTTTCTAGTTCCATCCATTTGTTGACAAATTTCATGATGTTATTTTGTTTAATAACTGAATAACACTTCATTATGTAAATGTACAACATTTACTTTATCCATTTGTATGCTGAGTGACATCTACATTGTCTCCAATTCCTGGTTATTATTAATAGCGCAGCAATGAACATGGTTGAGCAAATGTTTCTGTGGTAGGAAGAGGCATCTCATCCTTTGGGTATATGTCCAAGAGTGGTGTGGCTGGACCTTGAGGCAGATTAATTCCTGTCTTCCTAAAGAAATGCTACACTGATTTCCATAGTGACTGTACAAGTTTTCACTCCCACCAGCAATGGATGTGTTCACTTGTTTTGCTGATCTTAGCCATTCTGACAGGTGTAAGAGGAAATCTCAAAGTAGTTTTTGATATACATTTCCCTGATGACTAGGATGTTGAAGATTTTAAAAGTGTTTCTCAGTCATTTCATTTTCTCTTCCTCTACTGAGAATTCTTTGTACCACATTTTTTTCCCACTGGATTATTTGTTTCCTTGATATCTAGTTTCTTCCATGCTTTAATGTATTTTGGATACTAGCTCTCTATTGGATGTGTGGTTATTAAAAATATTTTCCCTATCTGTAGGCTGCCCATTTGTCCAAATAATGGTGTCCGTTGCCATGCAGAAGCTTCCCAGTTTCATGAAAACTTTGTGGTACTTTGAATAAGATTGACATTCAAAAATATGTGAAAAGTATTCATATATTTGAATGCTTAGGGAGAAGCATTAGGAAATGTGGCCTTGTTGGAGTAGGCATGGACTTGTTGAAGTATGTGTGGATCTACTAGAGGAAATGTATCACTGGGAGTGGGTTCCAGGGTTTCAGAAGCTCAAGCCAGGCAGAGTAGCTCACTTTTTTCCTGCTTCCTGACAATACAGATGTAGAACTCTCAACCACCTCTCCAGGACCATGTATGCTTATGTGCTGCCCATGCCAACCTCGAGTAAATGTTTTCCTTTATTACAGTTGCCATGGTCACGGTGTCTATTCACAGCAAGAGAAATCCATTTAATAATTGTTGATGTTAGTGTCTATAATAACTGTGTTCTGTTCAGAAGGTCTTTTTCTGTGCCAATGAGCTCAAGATTATTCCTCCTTTCTCTTTATCAGGCTCTGTGTATCAGGTTTTATATTGAAATCTTTGGAGTTGAGTTTTGTGCAAGGTAATAAGTATAGATCTATTTGGATTCTTCTACATGTAGCCATCCAGTTTGCCCAGCACCATTGGTTGAAAACGCTTCCTTTTTTCAGTATATATTTCTGGCTTCTTTATGAAATACTAGGTGTCCATATGTGTGTGAATTTATGTCTGGGTCTTCAGTTTTATTCCATTGACCAGCATGTCTGTTTTTGTACCAAAACTATGCTGTTTTATTACTATAGCTTTATAACACAACATGAAATCAGGGATGGTGATATCCTCAAGAGTTCTATTATTATTCAAGATTCTTCTAGCTATCCTGGGTGCCTTTAAGTTCCCATATGAAGCTGAAAATTACCTTTTTAAGATCTGTGGAAAAAATGTGTTGGAATTTTGATGGTTATTTCATTGAATCTGTAGATTGCTTTTGATAAGATGGTCATTTTTACTATGCAAACCTACTGATCCGTGAGTATGGGAGATTTTTCCATTTCCTGATTTCTTCCTCAATTTCTTTCTTCCAATACTTGAGGTTTTTGTCAAGAAAGTCTTTCATTTGCTTGGTAAGAGATATCACAAGATATTTTAGACTGTTGTGTAAGGTGTTGTTTTCTTGATTTTTTCTTGGTCCATTTGTTATTTATATGTAGGAGGGCTACTGTTTTGTATGAGATAATTTTTCAACCAGCTCCTTTGCTGAGTGTGTTTATGAGGTGTGGGAGTTTCCTGGTGCCATTTTCCAGGTCACTTATGTATACTATCATTTCATCTCTAAATAAAGAAACCTTGACTTCTTTCTTTCTATTTCACATCTCTTTTATCTCCTTCAGTTATCTTATTAATCAAGCTAAGACTTCAAGTACTATATTGAATAAGTATGGAGAGAATGGACAATCTTGTCTTGATTTTGATTTTAGTGAAATTGCTTTGAGTTTCTCTCCATTTAAGTTGATGTTGGCTATGGGCTTGTTGTAAATTGCCTTTGTTATGTTTAGATATGTCCCTTGTATCCCTAATCTCTCCTGGACTTTTATCATGAAGGGAGTTGAATTTTGTCAAAAGCCTTTTCTGCATTTAATGAGATGATTATGTGTTTTTCTTCTTTAAGTTTTTATATGGTAAATTACATTTACTGATTTTCATATATTGAGCTATCTCTCCGTCTCTAGAGTGAACTTTACTTGATCATGATGGATAATCTTTTTGATGTATTCTTTTCAGTTTGCAAGTATTTGATTGATTTTTTTGCATCTGTATTCATGAGAAATTGGTCTGTAGTTCTCTGTTCTCTTTCTTTGTTAGGTCTTTGTCTGGCTTGGATATCAGTATAATTGTGGCTTTATAAAGTGAATTGGGCAATGTTCCTTCTCGTCTGTTTTGTGGTATAATTTGGGGAATATTGGCATTAACTCTTTTTAGAAAGCCTGGGAGAATTCTGTCCTAAAATCATCTGGCCCTGGGTTTTGTTCTTGTTTTTGTTTTGGTTTGGTTTCTGGTTAGGAGAATTCTAATGACTCCTTCTATTTCACTATGGATTGTAGGTCTATTTAAATTGCTCATCTGATCTTGGCTTCACTTTGGTAAGTTGTATGTATTGAGGAAATTATCTATTTCTTTTAGAGTTTTCAATTTGTTGGAGCACAGGTTTCTAAAGTATGTCCTTATGTTTCTCTGGACTTCTTTGTTGTCTGTTGTTATGTCTCCTTTTTCATTCCTAATTTTCTTAATTTGGATATATTCTCTCTTCCTTCTTGGATAAGGGTTTGTCAATCTTATTGATTTTCTCAATGAACCAACTGTTTCATAGATTCATTATATTATTTTTTGTTTGTTTTATTCTATTGGTTTCAATCTTGAACTTAATTAGTTTTTGCCTTCTATTCCTTTTGTGTATAATTTCTTTTTGTTCTAGAGTATCTACATGTGCTATTACTAGTATGAGATCTCCCAACCCCTTTTTTTATGTAGCCACTTAGTGCTATGAACTTTCCTCTTAGAACTGCCTTCACTGTGTCCCAAAAATGTGGGTATGTTGTATATTCACTTTCATTCAATTCTAGAAAGTGTTTGATTTATTTCTAAATTTCTGTCTTGACCCATTTTAATACAATAGAGTTTTGTGCAGTTCCCATGAATTCATAAGCTTTCTGTTGTTGATATCCAGCTTTAAACTGTGATGGTCAAAGAGGATTCAGGGTGTTACTATGATTTTCTTACATTTGTTGAGACTTGCTCTATGTCCAAGTATGTGATAAATGAAAGCAGTGGGGAATGGATGCTACAGCAGATGTTTTCTTGCAGAGCTGGGAATGTGACTAGGGGATTTGATTTGGAGGTGTAGAAGAAGAGGAAGAGGTCTACCTGTAGCTCTATCTGCTTCTCCGTTCACAGGGACTTGTCTTCTAAAGTTGGGAGACAGGGTAAAGCAAAAATTTTGGGGAGAGAGGTTATGAAGGGAAGATCTGTAGGACCGATTACAGGTGAGTTAGAGGGTGGGGAGGCTGTCGTGATGTTCTGCTGCAGAAGTGGGCAAGAGAGTTGGGAAATGAACTTGGAGGACTAGAGAGAAAGATGAAGATGTGCAATTAGCCTACCTGCCTCACAGGCTGGAGTGGCCTGGATGTTCCCAAGGAGTGCCTTCTGTAGCTGAGGAGGGGGGAGAATAACGCCTGTTTAAAAATCAATAACTTATATTGGTCTCGATTTATTTGTCTGTATTTGTAATTGCATTGCAAATGTGGCTGAAGTTTAAAAATAATAAAATATTTAGTGTAGTGTCTAGAATGAAGTAAATCCCATGAGGAGAAAGAGTAAATATCATAATTCTTCACTCTATCATTTCTTCACATCAGCACTTTATCATGTCTGGGGTTTTCATGGATGCAGGGCAAGATGGAAAATAATGTGTTTGTCTTCATGAAAACTTGGCTTGAATTTGTTTTTAAAAATTAGGTGCTAAACAAAGGACCTATCAACTCTTAGTTACCAGCCTCCTATTCTAATACAACATGACTAACATATCAACCTAACATCACTTTCTATATGCGGACCATGTCCAGGGTAAATTTCACTGTAACTCATCCACTAGCACTACTTCCAGAAGTCAATAGTATTCTAAGAGAATTCTATGAAACTTTGTATGGCAATTAATTAGATAACCCAGATGAAGCAAACACATTTATAGGACCACAAATTATCAAAACTGACACAAGAAGAAATGGAAAATTTCAATATAATAAATAACAAAAGTCCAATCAGAAATCAAAAGCCATTGAAAGAAAACCCCAAGTCCAAATGACCTCACTATTCAGTTTCACCAAACATTTAAGGGACCGTAGTTAACTTTTCTCAAACTGCTATAATAAAGAAGTAAAGACTAATATTTTTAACACATTCTATGATGCATTATCTTGCGTTTAAAGCTACAGGTCAATTGTGCACAAAGGTTGACAGGTAAGGGAAAGTCACTTTATTAGTGGTGTAGCCCACTGGTAGAGAAGCACATGATACTGTAAATAAACTCTCCCCTCGTTCCTGTAAGCAACACTAATGAAACTCTCTCTCTCTCTCTCTCTCTCTCTCTCTCTTTCTCTCTCTCTCTCTCTCTGTGTGTGTGTGTGTGTGTGTATGTGTATGTATGTGTGTTTGTGTCTCCCCTCCTCCTCTCTCTCACACACACACTCAATAATTCCATTTTTTAAGCTGTTCAATCTATGGTATACAACTGTGAATGGACTAACATAACAGAATAGTGTAGTGAAATGAATTTTCCCTCTAAGATGAGGAACAAACACATATGCCTACTTTTAGCCCTGCTATTTAAGGCTCTACTAAAAGTTCTAGTCAGATCATCTAGTTAAAAAAGAGAGAAAACAAGTCAGTATGAATATAAAAATAATTGCTTAAAGATACTATAGTCCCATACACAGCAAATCCCAAGGAATTTGTTTTAGGCAGTGTACTGGTTAGTTTTTTTGGTCAACTATACACAAGCTATAGTCGTTTGGGAAGAGGTACCTTGACTGAGAAAACGTCTCCATTGTATTCTCTGTAAACAAGTCTGTGGGGGCATTTTCTTGATTAATGACTTATAAGGGAGGGTCAGGCCCATCGAAGTGCTGTGGCCCGTGGGCAGGTGTTTCAGTGTAAAGAAAGACCCAAGCAAGCTATGAAAGTAAGGCAGTAAGCAGCACTCTTCCATGGCCTCTGGTTCAATTCTTGCCTCAACATTCCTGCCCTGGCTTCCCTTTATGAGGGACTATAACTGTAAGGTGAAATAAACTATTTCTTCCCCGAGGTCATGGATTTTTTTAATTATTTCTCTTTTTTTGAGCTTATGGTATAATTATATCATTTCCCGTTTTCTTTCTTCACTTCAAGCCTACCCATATAACTCCTTGCTTTCAAATTCATGGTTTCTTTTTCATTTATTGTTGCTAAATCTATATATGTGTATACATGCATTTTCCTAAATACATAAATATCCTTATTTTTTTTAATCACAGCAACAGAAAGCATATTGGGACAGATAGTGGGCAGAGTTAATAGACCGGTTAATCAAAGGATAATAGTCCAAGAGCAAAATAAATTCAACCGAGCTTCTATATGCTAGCTGTAGAAAATCTGGAAAGAAGATCAAGAAAACAATGCCATTTACTATACCATCCAAAAGAATAATATAGCTAGGAATAAATTTAACCAAGGAAATAAAGGGCAGTTTCCTTATAAACTGTGAAACATTGCAAAAGAAAACTAAAGAAGACCTAAGGAAGATGAAAGTATAACCTGTCCATAAGCTGTTAGATTTAATATTAAGAGAGAAATACCTCCAAAAGTAATTTGGAGAGTCAATTCATGTCATGTCAAAATTCCAAGAACTTTCCTACAGAAATGGGAAAGCTTATCCTTACGTTCAGATTGAAATGCAACAGACTGCAGACATATACCACAGCTAAGACAGAGATGGTAGAAAGAGATGGATAGAGAGATGATAGATAGATAATGAGAGAGGGAGAGAGAGAGGAAAACAAGTTAGAAGAATCACTTAGCTTCCAAACATGCTCCCCAAGATACAGAATTCAAATCATGATACCAGAATAAAAACAGAAGTCACAGAATTAGGTCCAAGAAGCAAACTGATATATCCATGATGAACTCATTTAGAAAAGCTGCCAATGCCTGTTAATGTGGAAAAAATAATTTCTTCAACAAATGGTTCTGGAAATGCTGATGTCCACATAAAAGTGAAGCTGCTATTCCCATGCAAGAGATGGAAGTTGAACCCCATCAAAGATAACAAGAATTATTATCTTACATCTAATGAAATCAAACAAATGTAGAAGATTAGAAAGCATAAACCTCTTAGAAGAAAATACATTGTGAATCTTTCAGGATTCCAAAGTAGACTGAAGACACACAGCTCTCGTAGGACTCCACTTGCCAATGCTGAACACCCCATCTCATGAAGTGAACAACTGCCAGATCCTCGAACTTTCCATCACAAGACAGTCATTGTTGACTTTCTCTCTCTAAATATATACATATTTCTATCAGTACTGCTCTTTAGAGAATCAGAACCATAGTTAATAAAACACCTATGGACTCCTGTGTTTGAAAACTTGGTCCCTAGCTGGTGGTAACATTTTGGAAGGTTCTAGAACTTTCAGGGGGTGTAGTTTTGCTGAAAGGAGTGGGTCACTGGGGATGAGACTTGAGGTTTGATGGCTTGCTTCCATTTATCTTTTGTGCTTCCTGATTGTGAATTTAGTGCAACCAGCTGTAGTCTCATGAAAGAGTCCATCCCCATGAATTATAAGTCAAAATAAACCTATTCTTAAGCTGCTTTCTAGCATGTATATGGACACAAGAGCAAGGAAAGTGACCATACAGAGTAGATTCCTAAATAGAAAATTGAAGCTACAACTATATATTTAATATAATAAATATATGACAAATTGCATATTTGATATAACATTGTGGTGATATATTGCGTACCCTAATAAATTTTGCCTGAAGATCAGAGAACAGAAAAAGCCACTAGATTAAACATAGAGGCCAGGCAGTGGTGGCACACACCATTAATCCCAGCACTGGGAAGCACACATGCCTTTAATCCCAGGAAGTGATGGCTGGGCAGAGAAAGGTATAGAAGGCGTGAGGAGACAGGAACTAAAGGCTTTTTCGCAGAAGCGTCCCTTTCAGCTAGAGGCTTTTTCAGCTGGATCCTTTCGGGTGAGGACTAAGAGACATTCAGTCAGAGGATTTGTGGAGCTGGTGAGGTGAGATGTGATAGTGCCTTGTTCCTTTGTCTCTCTGATCTTTCAACATTTACCCCAATATCTGGTGTGGTGATATTTCATTTGTGCTGAAATGTGGTGATATTTTATTTGTGGGCTAATAAATAAAGCTTGACTGGAGATGGGGGAAAAGGCCAGCCATTTTAAGTAAACAAAGAAGTCAAGCAGCACACATCCTTAATTCCTTAGCAGGCAGGATCTCTGTGTGTTCAAGGCTACACTAGGGAACAGAGCCAAGCGTGGTGACACATGCCTTAAATCCCAGCACCAACTATAGAGACCTGGAGGTCTGTACAGACAGACAGAAAGTGACAGAGCTGTGTAGGAAGAGGAAGTGAGGTAGCTGGGCTAAGGCAGCCAATGAGAGGGCAGAACAGCAAAGCACATAAAGCCTTGGTAGACAGGAAGTTACGTGCATTTGGAAGCTGCATAGTTGGTCAGGTAAGGCTGGCTGGTGGCTTTCCCTATTTCCCTGATCAAAACTTTCACCCCTATATTTGGCTCTGTGTTTTATATTTAATAAGACCATTTAGAAATTCATCTACAAACTGGTTCTGGGTTTTTTATTAAAAGACCTTTTAGAATTTGTGTTACATAACATACTGTGTCTAATGGGTTTAATCAAAATTTAAAATATTTGTGAGCTGAAAAGATGGCCAATTAATCACTAGAGTGTTGAAAATCCAAAGCACAAGGAAGAATGGTTTATCCTCACTGGTATATTTATAAACAAAACAAAAACAGGGAGAAAAGAAAAGTCATCATTTGTGAGGGTGTGGGGACAAAGCCTCTTACGCAGGTCACAGGGCCGCTGTCATACAAATGGTGAGCCAAGGTATAAAACAGTGGGATGGTTCTTCAAAAACTTAAAAGAGAATTGCTGTTTTCGCCAGCAATAATTCTCTTGGACTTAAACTCAACAGGATGAAACCAAGTGTTCAAAGGAAAACACTAACAAAAAATGTATACACTGGCACCATTCAGAATCAGCAAAACACAAAATAGACATATCCATCAACAGACAAATGGCAAATATATATAGTGAAATATTGTGAAGTCATAAAAAGTAATGGTGTGTGTATGGTATATACAACACTCATGAATCTCACAAACAAATTACTAACAGAAATAAACCAGACATTAAATGCCAAATGTTTGTGATTTCATTCATATCAAATACCTAGAATGGCCAGTCACAGAAACAGGAAATATATTGGTGGTGACTGGCAGGGAGAGAAGGAGCCAGAAGTGACTGCATCAAGGTTATGAGATTTTCTTTGATGTGAGAAAAACCTTTTTCACCTAGAGTCAATATTGGAAAGAACTAAATTGAACTTTCAATGATTGCTTTTATATGATGTGAATCTCACTTTAACTTTTAAAAACTTTTTTTAAATTCTATTTTTGTCTTATGTGTGAGTGCCTGCATGTATGTATACCACATGCATGCCTGGTGCCATGGAAGAGTTTTGGATCACCTGGAACTGGAGTTACAGACCATATGGATGCTGAGAGCTGAAGGTGGTTCCTCTGCAAGAGCAGCAAGTGCTTTTAACCCCTGAGCCATCTCTCTAGCGCCTAATTTTTTTGAGATAGGCTTATATAGCTCAGACTGACCTTGGTCTCCTGATCCTCCCACCTCTACCTCCCAAGTGCCGGGGTAATAGAACACCTGGTTTTATGTGGTGCTCGGGATCAAACCCAGGGCTGTGGATGTGCCACAAAGGCACTCTGCAAACGGACCATGTTAATAGCTTGTTTTAATGTTTTGAGGTCGGGGCCCGGTTCTTTCTTTCCACCTTGGGATCTGGGAATCAAACACAGGTCATCAGACTTGCACAACCAGAACCTTTGCCTGCTGACCCTTCTCACTGGTCTAGATCACCTCAGCCTTTGTTATTGCTCATGTTAAAAGAAAACAGCACAGAACACTATAATAACATTTTATGAAATTTTCTGCTCTGTTACTTTAGTTCTTTCTGAGACAAACTATAACTATGAAATCCCTGGAATTTGGGATCCTCTTGCCATGGCTTCAGGAGCACTGAGATTATAGGTGTGTGTCACCTTGCCCAGCTTTTTTGGCATTTTCTAGAATCAAAAACTCTGCTGGATTTAGCAACCTCCATACTTCTCATCTGAAGGTAAATGCTAATCACAACAGCCATGGAAAGATCACTGTAAAACTACCCTAAAAGATGTGAATTCTGAGTGGGACAGTGTGGGACAGAGTGAAACAGAGATTTCCTACACAACCTTGAGAATTTGACTTCTCTTAGAAAACTCCCTTAAGTCCCCAAATTTTGTTTTCATTCTTGTTTCTGTTTTATTTTTTAATACTGAATCACCGACAATACACTTCTTTAAATGTCTGTAGTATTAGAAGGGAAACCTAGTGACAATCAGCTCTCCTGGGTCACCTCTACTTACATCCACATGCTGTGTGCCTCTGCCGCCTGTGGTTCCAGATTCTTTCCACAGTCTTCTCAGATTACTTAGATACTCTTCTAGTCTCAGAACCAAACATATTCAAGTAGCCTATGTGACTCTGTGCTCCGCTCCTAAGCATTAACTCTTTTTGAGGCTAAATACATGCATTAATGTTACTTAAAGCCCATTTGGCTTGAGATAGTGGCTGGTACTGACACTCCTATGTGTTTCAGGCTTTGGACTTTCACTAAATTGTGCCAAGGATGGTGAAACCCTATCCTTGCCATCTTCCTTTCACGGGAATTTTATTAAGTTTTATTGTGCCAACACAGTGGGCCACTCCAACCCATTGCTCGGTGTCTGTGTCCAAACGTTGTGTGTAAGGGTGGGAGAAGAGCTGTACAAAGAAAAATCATTGTTCTTGAAATCTGTGAAATGGTAACAGAGAGGTTATCCTGAAAGTGACAACCTTTTAGTTGAGAAATGTGGGGTCAGTATTTTGCCAAAGTGAATCAGCAGGAAGGTTGAAGCACTTTTGAGTTGCTGAGTACTGAGAAACTCCAACAGAGGCCTTGAATTCAGGAGCAATTCTTGTAAGAAAAGGAAAGTGAACAAAATAAAATGATCTAGTAGGCCCCTATTGCCTTCCATTTCCTTTTTGAAAGGGACCTTGCACCTGAAGTCCACCACACATTCAACTCTTCAGACTCAAGCATCCCAAGGCATTTGTGTCTGTAGGAAGAACTGGCATTTATAAGATAATAGGACAGTTGTATGCAGACTGTATTAGCTGATAGAGCGGAAGTGATCAACGTGATCACCCTCATTTTACAGTCAAAAAGCCCTGGGGAGTTTCCAAATGGTCAGCTGAAACTGAAACTAACCCTGGATCCCATCTCCTCTAGTTTTTTGGAGTAATTATGCATCTTCCCTACAGCCTGTTATATTGGACTCTCCAAAATATCTGTCTTTGTTGTTAGTATCCATTTTTCTGTTTCAGGTATATACAGAAACTTTTTAATGTTAAATGAAATTTTTATTTTTATTGGCTGAACACTAGTAGTCATTCAGATGGCTCTGTGGGGGAAGCTCTTGCCACTAGAAGAGCAAGTCCCATGGCCTGATTTGACTTCCTGAACCCACATAGAAATGGAAGGAGAAAAATGACTCCACAAAGTTGTCCTATGACCTCCACACAGGTACAATGGAATGCATGTGCCCCCATCATCATACATATACATAACTAAATAAGTCAATCAATTATTAAGTAAATACAACATTGCATATAATATGTTGAGAGATTAGAAACAAAGTAAGTAAGACAATGACATCCAATGAATGATAAGATTTACTAAAATAAATGTTACCAGCCTTTCCCAAATGTTCCCTGTCACAGAGTTTGCCCGAATGCACCTCGGAGAACGGAAAGTTTATCTCCTCTCACAGGCATCCAGAAAGCATACCTGGTGTTTGAGTCAAGTCTCTATAGCTCAGTGAGATAACAAGAGTGAAGAAACCTTAAGAGCAGAGAGAAAGTATCATGAATACACATAGTTCACTTCAGAATGGAATTTCCTTTGGCATAACTAATGCCTACGTTATGTGTAAAAAATGATACAGTAAGACTGGAGGCGTTCGGAAAGTCATGCTAGAGTTTGAAATGGATTCAATGTGCAAGGAGCCATGATAAGTTTGGGATTGCTTTAGAAGCTGAACCAATTGATTAAGTACAAAATCCTTCATGTTATTTTTTAATTATTACAAAGGGAGCTAAAAGTGATCACTTATTTTTCATAAAAATGCTTTTGAAGATTTCTTTTTATTTGTGTGTATGCATGTGTCTTTGTGTCAATGTATGGCATGTGTGTGGGTTCCTGAGGAGGTCAGCAGAGGGTGTTGGGTCCCCTGGCTAGAGTTCAAGGTGATTGTGAGCCACTGGATACAGTACTGGAAACTGAACTGGAGTCCACAGGTAGAGCAGGAGGTGTCCTTAAAAATTGAGCCGTCTGTACAGGTCCTCAAAACAATAACTCATGCCCAAAGAAAAATAGTACATATGTTTCCTCATGAAGGTGAACAAGTCACTGTATAAATGAAAATGTATGTGTAGTTTATGTATGTATATAATAAATATTATGTGTTACATATGCATATTTATATAAATTTGTAAGTATTTAAGTCTTCCCTTACCTACTTAGGCTAAAATTACATGTGAACTTTTTATACTGTTTCATTTATGTGTTATGTATGTATTTGATTATATCTTTATGTTTTTATTCACTATTTCATTCTTCACCAACTGTACTAGGTAATGTTGTTCGTCAGGTTGACTGGTATTGACTCACCATCTAGAAGTCAAACCTCTGGGTATGTCTGTGCGGGTTTTTCTAGATTATATTAATTGAAATGGGGAGACCCATCCTAAACATGGTCAATGCCATCCCCCAGGCTGGGGTCCTCCACTGGATCAAAAGGGGAAACAAAGAGAGCGCCAGCATTCATCTTCTTCTTCCTGACTTCAGTATGACCTCAAGCTCCCACTACCTTCCCTGCCAGAATGGACTCTACTCTAAGAAGTGAGGCCTTTCCTGGGATAAACTTGACAATGTGATTCATAGGATTGGGCTAGAAGTCATACTTGATATATTCTGGTGGAGATCCCTCCTCCTTTCCATCAGAGACCTGAGAACTTGAATGAGGCTTATTTCCAAATTAATGGACTGAGTTGTTTGATGGAGGAAATTCCAAGACAGGTACTGTTTGCTCCTCTTATTAAGGCCAAAGGAGGGTGGGGAGCATGGCAAAAAGATATAAAAAGTTATGGACGCCAATGAGGATAGGTGTGTGAACAGGTTTAAAGTTGCTGACCAGGAAAGAACACACGACAGAACATCTACAATTGTTAAAGTCAAATCTCCCAGTACTCATCCCAACAACAAGAAGGCTACCTAGAGGGCAAGCCCAAAACTACAATGTCTCAGCCTTGTGTGAATAAAAATATATCTGAAAGACAACTTAAACTCAAAGAACCAATTAGGGGACCATGCCTGAAATCAAACGCCCAGGCAGGCAGATGTCATGGCAACCATGGTCCAATGAGGCCAGGCTACTTCTAGAGCTTCCCGCAGAACTTGGCAGCATTGTCCAATCTCATGCATTTTGCATTATGAAATGGCCATGAACCTGTAGAAACAAGGGGTGGAAGGTTATGGCTTCAAATTGCCATGCTTGAGTGTCAAGTTGACAAAGACTGGACTTAACTTACGATGACTGATACTTATTGTCAACCTAACAGGATGCAGAGTCATGTAGGAAACAGAGCTTTGGATATTCCTGTGACAGGGTTTCTAGGCTATGTTAATTGAGATAGGGAGACGACTCTCAATGAGGGAAGCGCCATTCCATGGACAAGGGCCTTTGGCTGAATAAAAAGGGAAGGGCGAGCTGAGCACACACGTTCATCTCCCTCTTTCCAGACAGTGGATGATGAAGAAAGCATGTCCAGCTTCATACGATGTAGGTATTTGTTGATGAAAAGAAATACATAGAGACAGGACAAGAGAAGCTTCATACAGCAAGTGGCACTTGAGTCAAGTGCTGCAATACAACTACATGCTCACAGGCAAGGAGCTTGATGCCTTTGCAAAGATGAGTAGACAGAGGTCTCCAAAGATTAGCCAATAGTACTCAGACTAGCTAACTGGATTTAATAATTAGTGCTGATTGTCACCTTGACAGAATCCAGCGTCACTGGGGAGATGTGCCTCTGGCCATTCCTGTAAGGGACCATCTTGATTACATTAATTGGGATGGGGAACCCCATAGACTGTGGGTGGCAGTTTTCCTTAGCTAGGATTCTAGAGTGTGTAAATGGAGAATGGAGACTGAGTAGCTTGGTGCATTCATTGCTCCCTCTCTGCTTCCTGATTCTGGAGACCATGTGACCAGATGTTTTGTTTCCCTGCTGTCTTGACTTCTCCATCATGGTGGACTGACTGCACCATGAAGTATAAGCTAAAATGAACCCTTTTTCCTTAAGTTGCTTTATTCATGGTATTTTGGCAACAGGAAAGAAAACTGAGGCACTACACATGAGAACTCATGGGAGTCAGCAATTATTAACAATCGCATAAACCGTTTCTCTGTTTATCAAGACATACTCCAACCAGATTTGTATTCTTGCAAAGTCTTCGTCTGATGGTACCAGGAAGAAATTTTGCCTGCCTTTTTGAAATGCTCACTTTCAACCGACAATGTGAATTTTTACATTTATAATCTTATGGTTCATATTTTTAAGTCATTTTTGATGAAAGAAAAAAGGAATGAAGTCAAATCTGACACTGGTTTGAGAGCATGAGAGAACTCAGGGGTGTCATCTGCATGAGCAGGGCAGGTTCTGAGCAGGGGAGACCGCTTCTGCTCTGACTATATGATTGGAAAGCATTGGGCTAAAGATGATGTTTGTTTCCCAGGGCCACACTGACTGCCAGCTCCTAGAATCTAGCCCAATTGAGAAATCAAAAAACACTGTCTGCTGGGAATAAAAATTGTTAATATGATATTTAGTTGAAGTATCCAGCGACATGTAAATTTTATCCTTTCCCACAAGGAACCCAAAAGGATTATATGGACAGAAGGCAGCAGTTGATTAGGAGCACTAACTGTGGTGCTGACTCCAGAAGGAAACCTTAAACACAGCCTGGGCAAAGACTGACTGTAGAAACCCAAGAGGATTGAGTTGGTCTAAATGACTCATTTCTCGTGGACTACTTTCTGATGTCTTCTTGGCTTAGAGCCAAGGACTGGTGGTTTAGAAAAATGATTAGGGTGTGAGTATTTGAGGATCTTTGTGGATGTGTAGGAATATAGAAGTCAGTTATTTCTGAACCAAGGGATACCTGGATTTTAGTTGCCCTCAGTTTGGTGAAAGATACGATATTGAGAATTTTCCTCAGTTCCTAAATGTCATGCTGAAAATAACTTACATTCTTACAAATAGTAAACCTTATAAAGGAGAAAATGAAATTCTATAGCAGTAAAGTAAATAAATCAAAGGTGCCTGATGAGTAACTGGCAGAAAGAAGACTCTGAAGCCAAGAGTATGATATAGAGCCCATCAGATTGCCATCATGTCACACTACCTCTTTGTAGCAGCTCTCCTAATCAATTTCAAACAATGCAACTGGACAGATGAGCCAATGTGCTCTCTCTCCTGGTCACTCAAATCCATCCAACCCCTTCATAAGTCCTAGTGTACTCTGCAAAATATACTTGCAAGATGATTCTCTAGGTGGACCAACACTGTTCTGTAGCCATAAGTTTTTCTGGTCCTGCCCAGCTCTGCAGTCCCATAGCCACTTTTAAAATAATCACTCAGAGGCTTAATATTATCTACAAACTGCTGTAGGATGTTCTGTATGATGTGAATGTGTTGCTCTGATTGGTTGATAAATAAAAAGTTGATTTGCCAGTAGCCAGGCAGAAAGTATAAGCAGGATAAATGGACAAGGAGAATTCTGGGAACAAGAAGGCTGAGTGAGGAGATGCCATCCCACTGTCCAGGGAGCAGCATATAATGGCACAAGGTAAAGCCACGGAACACATGGTGACATATAGATTAACGGAAATGGGCTGAGTTTCAGTGTAAGAGCTAGTCAATGGTAGGCCTGAGGTAATGGCCAAGCAGTTTTAATTAATATAAGCCTCT